>NC_080064.1:130202707-130305707 GCF_949987535.1 Balaenoptera acutorostrata | reverse complement strand
GGTATAATTTAAAAAGCAGAAAATACCAAGTGTTGGTAAGGATATAGAGAAACTGGAATTCCCATGCATTACTGGTGGAAATGTACCAGCACAGCCACTTTTGAAAACAGATTGGTAGTTTCTTAAAAATTACACACAGCCCAATAATTCCACTCATAGAAATCTAACCAAGAGAAATGAAAAAGATAGGCCCACACAAAGACTTGTACACACATTTTTAAATCAACATTATAATAGTCATTATAAGCAGAAACAACCCAAATGTTCAGCACCCAGGGAGTGGATAAACAAAAGATGGTATAGCCACACAATGAATACTATCTTGTGTTAAAAAGGAACAAAATACTACACATACTACACAACAGATGAAATTTAAAAACTTTATGTTAGTGATAGAGGCCAGATGCAAAAGACTACATAGTGTCAGAAAGTAGAATGGTGGTTGCCAGGGGTTCGGGAGAGGGACAAATGGGGAGTTAATGTTTAACAGGTACAAATTTTCATTTGGGGAAGATGAAAAAGTTCTGTAGCTAGAGGCAGAAAGTAACCATTGTGAATCTCTAAGCCTAGACATTCTTCATAACAAAGGCTTAATCTCCAGGGAAAAAGACTTTCCCAGAGCCTTATCTTATGTGAGGGAAGGGCATGTCCTCAACTCCAGTTCCCTCTAGCCTTTCTGTCTCACCTAAATAGATAGAGGGGGAAGCTAAGAAACACTTGAGAAGGTCACGGCTCAGGGACCAAGGCCCACTGAAAGAGTGAGATTTAATCATAAGATTATAGAATGATTCTCTTCTTCCATACTTTACCACCATACCAGTAGGGCTCCAGTAGAGTAACAGTGAATTACAGCTGAAGGAGATGCAAGCTCTCTTTGAGGAGTTCTTATGGAAGCCCAAAAACTAGAGAGAGAAAAAGAAGGACACTAGAGAAATTTGAACCCTCTGGCACATGCAGCTATGGAAAACATTAAACACAGCCCAACTTCTAACCATATTAACATAAAATCTCACACTAAAGGCCTATCTGCTTCAGTCCCTATTATCTGATATATCACGTCCAGATTTCAACAAAAAAATTTACAAGTCATGCTAAAAGCCAAGAAAAAACACAGTCTGAAAAGACAAAGAAAGCAACAGGACCAGGCCCAGCTTGACAGAGATATGAGAGTTATCAGATTGGGAATTTAACTATGGTCATTATGTTAAGGGCTCTAATGGAAAGTATAAGAAAACATGCATGAACAGATGGGTAATATAAGCAGAGATATGGAAACTCTAAGAAAGAATCAAAAGGAAATGCTATAAATCAAAAGCACTGTAACAGAACTGATGACTCCATAAAAGGCATTCATCACTACTCTTGACACAGTAGAAGAACCAGTAAGCTTGAAGACTGGTCAATGCAAACTTCCCAAAATTTAAGGCAAAGAGGAAAAAGAATGAAAAAAAGAATAGAATGCCTAAGAACTGTGGGACAATTATAGAAGATGTACCATACATGTAATTGGAATACCAGAAGGAGAAGGAACAAATGGAGCAGAAGAAATATGCAAAGTAATAATAGCCGAATAATCTTCCAAAATTAATGAAAGACAGCAAACCACATATCCAGAAAGCTCAGAGAATACCAAGCAGGATAAAAAACAAAACAAAACAAAAGAAAAAAAACAAAAAATACGAAGAAAAAAAAAACTACATTAAGGTATGTCATATTCAAATTGTAGAAAACCAAAAACAAAGTTAAAAATCTTGAAAAAGCCAGAGGCAGGAAAATCTTACCTATAGAGGAACACAGAATTACAGCAGATTCTTGTCAGAAATCATGCAAGCACAAAGAAAGTTGAGTGAAATATTTAAAATATTGAAGGAAAAAAATCATCAACCTAGAATTCTGTATTCAACAAAATTATCCTTTTGTTCAGGATAAAGACTTTCTCAGAAAATTAAAAACTGAGAGAATTCAGTGCAAGCAAGAAGTATTAAAATGTTCTATCCTGCAAGAAATATTAGAAGTTCTTCAGGGGGAAGGAAAATGATATGTAGGTAAGAAACTTGGATCTACATAAAGAAAGAAAGAATGTTAGGAAAGGAATAAATAAAGGTAAAATAAATTTTTATTTAATGTTAATTTATTAAAAACTAAACCTTAAAATGTTTAAAGTAATAATAGAAGCAATGTATTGAGTGATTATAGCATATGGATAAGTAAAATGAATGACAGCGATGTCACAAGGATCAGAGGAAGGAACTGGGAATACTTTCATAAGGTACCTGCACTATATATGAAGCAGTAGTGTTATTTGAAATTAATTTTAGATAGTTAAAAATGTACTGTAAACTCTAGGGCAGCCACCAAAAATTTTTTTTGAGGAAGTATAATTGCTATCCTAAGAGAAGAGATAAAATAGATAATATAAAATGCTCAACTAAAACCAGAGAAGGCAGAAAAAAAGGGGGGAAACATAACAAAGAATAAATGCAGTAAATAGAAATCAATTATAAACATGAAGGATATTAATCCAAGTATATCAATAATTGCTTTAAATGTAAATGGTGTAAATACAACAATTAAAGGAAAGAGACTGTCAGAGTGGATAAAACATAAGACCTAACTTATTTATAAGAAACCCACTTTTAAGACACATGTATGAATAGATTAGAAGCAACGGGCTGGGGAAAGATATACCATGCTAACAATCATTAAAAGGAAGCTGAAGAAGCTATATTGATTTCAGACAAAACTGAATTCAGAACAAGGACAATTAGCAGATATAAAGAGGGTCATTACATAATGATAAAGAGTCCAATTTTCTAAGAAGACATAACAATTCTTAGTGTGAATGCACTTAACAACAGAGCCTTGAAATACATGAATCAAAATCTGACAACTAAAAGGAGAAATAGAAAAATACACTATTATAGTTAAATTATTCAACACCGTCTTTTAGTAATTGATAGATCAAACAGGCAGAAAATCAGTAAGGATATGGTTGGCCTGAAAAGCACTATCAACCTGATCTAATTACCATTTATAGAATATTCCATCAAACAACAGCAGAATGCACATTTTTTCCAAACCTGAATAAACAATTTCCAAAATGGGCCACATTCTTAGTTGTAAAACATACGTTTACAAATTTGAAAGTATAGAAATCATACAAATTATATTTTCACACCACAATGAAATTAAACTAGAAATAAATAACAGAAAGATAACTGTAAAACCTCCAAATATTTGGAGTTAGAAGACACATGTCTAAATAACACCTGTCAAAAAGAAGTCTCGAGAGAAATTGAAAAATGTTTTGAACTAAAAGAAAATACTATTTATCAAAAGTTGTGGGAGGCAGCAAAAGCAATGTTTAGAGAGAAGTTTATAACATTAAAGACATATATTAGAAAAGAAGAAAGATCCAAAATCAGTAATATAAACTTCCACTTTAAGAAACTAAAGAAAAAAGGGCAATTTAAACCTAAAGCAAGCCGAAGAAAATAAATAATCTTTAAAAGGCAGAAAAAAATGAAATTGAAAACAAGAAATCAACAGAGAAAATTAATGAAACACAGTTGTTAAGATATCAATAAATCAATAAACCTCTTGCCAGGCTGAGAAGACACTAATCACCAATGTCAGAAATGAAAGAAGAGGGCTTCCCTGGTGGCGCAGTGGTTGAGAATCTGCCTGCCAATGCAGGGGACACGGGTTCGAGCCCTGGTCTAGGAAGATCCCACATGCCACGGAGCGACTAGGTCCGTGAGCCACAATTGCTGAGCCTGCGCGTCTGGAGCCTGTGCTCCGCAAAAAAGAGAGGCCGTGATAGTGAGAGGCCTGTGCACCGCAATGAAGAGTGGCCCCCGCTTGCTGCAACTAGAGAAAGCCCTCGCACAGAACCGAAGACCCAACACAGCCATAAATAAATAAATAAATAAATAAATAAATAAATAAAATAAAATAAAAAGAAATGAAAGAGGGATTATTACATGGACACTTAAGAATAATAAAGAAATAACATAAACAGCTCTAGGCCCATAAATTTGATAACTTAGATGAAATGAATGAACTCCTTGAAAAACACAATCTGAATAGGCCTACAACTATTAAAGAAATTGTATCACTAATATCCTTCCAAAATAGAAAGCACTAGGCCTGGATGGTTTCACTGGTGAATTCTATCAAATATTTAAGGAAGAAATAATGCCGATTCTCCAAAATCTCTTCCAGAAAACAGAAGCCGAGGGAACACTTCCTAACTCATTCTATGAGGCCAGCATTACCCTAACACCAAAAACAAAGAGACTTTACAACAAAGAAAAACTACAGACTAAAATCTTTCATGAACATAGAAGCAAAAATCCTCAACAAAATATTAGCAAATTGAATCCAGCAGTGAAAAGAAGTATACACCACAAATAAGTGGGATTTATTCCAGGTGTGCAAGGTGGCTCAACATTAAAAAATCAATCAATGTAGCCCACCATATCGACAGGCTAAAGAGAAAAATAATGTGATCATATCAATTAATGTAGAAAAAACATTTGACAAAATCCAAAAGCCATTCACGGTAAAAAAAAAAAAAACAAAACAAAAACCCAAAAAACTTTCAGTAAACTAAGGATAGAGAGGAACTTCCTCAACTTGATAAAGAACATCTACAAAAAACCTACACCTAACATCATACTTAATGGTAAGAAATTGGGCATTTTCTCCCTAAAATCAAAAACAAGGCAAGAATGTCCACCCTTACCTAAAGGATGAGAAGGATTTAGAAGTGCAAATATCTGCGGAAGAGCATTCCCGGCAGAGGAAATAGCAAAGATGGAAAAGAGCTCGACGTACTTGAGGAACAGAGAGGAGGTCAGGGTGCTTGGTGTATCATAAATGAGCAGCAAAGAGGTAGGAGGTGAGATTACAGGAGTAAGATGGGGCCCGATTATGCAGAATCTTGGAAGTAAGTTAAGGAATTTGAATTTTATTCTAATAGCATTGGAAGGTCAGAGAGGGGCATGATCTGATTTACATTTTTAGAAGAGTGTGGCTTGCTGACATGAACCTCTTGGTTGTGGCCATATATGTTCTAGGGAGGCATTCACTCTTTGCATGTAGATTCAGAAGACAAGATGAGTCCATTTTCAGTTAATGCATAGGTACTCTTGCATATCCAAGTTTTGTAATGAGCTTTAATGATATTGCCATCCCCAGAGAAGAGAGACAGCCATCATTGCTATTGGATTGTCCTTTAAGGCAGGAGACATTCACCAGGCATAGGTGAAGAGAAAAAGTTGGAAGAATTCAAAGTCAATTTTTTTAAGTTTATGGTTTTGAAGTATAGCTTTAAAAAATTATTATTTTCAAGAAAATCGGAACAGCCTTAGGGAACTTGTCTATACCTTTGTTATAAAAATGCTACTGAAGGCCTTGTCCCTTTCATCACTGACTACTCCTACTAAAAACCCCACCAAAGAAATTATTTTAAAAATAAACGCCAGGACAACAGGTTTTTCTTGAGGAACACATGTGATTTCTTTTAAGAGCTAGAAAGTGTACTTTATTTCCATTTTTATACTAGCTGCTTAAAATTTGAAAACTCAGTTACAGAAACTGAACTGACTCTTAGTGTTAGCATACTGGCATTCGCTTCATCTATATCTACCATTCATTGTATCCAGGATGGTACTGCAAGCAGCTTCAAATCCCTTTGGGAACATGTTGAATATAAACTTAATCACAGGCAAATTTTATGCCTAATTGTATATTACCTTCAATAAAGCGAAATGTACTTTGCCTTTCTATGGGGTGATGTTAATAGTAAAGAATATAAGTGGAACATGAAGGACTATAGAGATTATTAATTTAAAAGTATTTGTATGACAACAGAGTGACCTGAAGTACATTTCCTCATGTTGATGAGTCAATTATTTGATCTCGCACAGATGATAAGCAGGGTCATTCTTATCACTAGTCATCAATACTATTTGCATACCTTAAATAGAGCCTTTGTAGTTTAGCTTTCATATTTAATTATTTTTTGCTTTTCACATTAAATATGCATGTCTAGAAGTCAAGAAAGTGCAACTTCTGCTATAAAACTGCAAAGAGCTAGACCTATAGGACAGCTTAGCAAATGGCACTTAATGTTTAACCATATGGGTAGTTTCAAAGAGTAATTATTCAATCAGGCAATAAAACACTACTTATAAACAGAGGATTTTCCTGTCAATAATTTAAAAGGTAAATTATGTTTGTTGTTTTTCCTCAAAGGCTAACCTCTGATTCATTTTGCTTCTTTCCCTTTATAATTTATTTCTATAAAATCCTTCTCCCAGATTTCAGGATTTCTAATCACATACTGAGTAAGCTAGAGCCTCATAGCAGGAGATCCCTTGAAACTTCTGCCTTATGGGGGCTGGGCATACACTCAAAAGTGCTGAACACATGAAACAAGTGCTGAATAATTTTTTTGTGTTAAAGGGATGTACCTATTGCTGGCATACAAGCTGAAAAAGGGATTGTCCTGCTGCTAAGGGTCATTTGCAAACTCAAGCTCTCCAGCCTTTACTGTGACACACTCATAATAGTGCACTACAGAAAGAATGTCTTGATTTTTTCAGCAGTTGCTATATTTTTATTATAACTATATCCAGATATAAGATATATCTGATATGTAATATATATGTAATTGATAAATATTATACATCAAATCTGTGTATAACTACTATTAAAAGTATCAAATGTCACCTCAATAAGGCTTAACTTGACTAAATTATTTGAAATAGCAGCCCTATTACTACAACCTAGCCCCACACTTCTGATCCTCTCTTCTTTGCTTTATGTTTTATATATCATTTTTCACCTTTATAACACACAATATGATTTACTTATTTAGCATGTTTATTATTTATTGTCTTTTCTCCCTACTAGAAGGTGAGCTCCATAAAGGCAGTGAATTTTTCACTTCCTAAAGAAAATATTCCCTACATTATAAAATAGTTTTTTTTAATTTACAGAAGATCCAGATGTTAATGTATCGATTTCAAATACATGTACGTAAACATTATAAAGCCCTTGTGTTCTGTAAATAAATGAGCCTTAAAGGTGGAATGTATAGGTATAAAATTCAGAAAAATACATACTTAAAATTTCACCTCTTCTTTTTCCCTTCCTTTCAAATGATAACATTCTAATTTCTGGGCTGGGAACTCAGAGATCTGAACTTATTAGAATAAAGTAAGGCAAAGGACTCTGAGACTTTTGCACCTTTTTTTTTTGGCAATTGGGTTCTAGGTGTTTGAGATAGTTGGAACTTTGACTTCCAGGGAATATGATAGTTCATTGATATAGTCGAAGTATCTAGAACAGTGTCTGCCATTTAAGTGCTGAGTAATATTTGTTGAATGATTTAGAATATCTATGCAGAATCTGAATATTGTCTGTAAAGTATATTACTTTGAACAGTTTTATAGAAGACATGTACAGTCATGTCTTCTTAATTCTTGGCATTTATTTAACCTCTTCCGGGTACTTAAGTTAAATAAATATTGGCTTTTCTAAATCAAAGCCTTCAAAGTGTTTTTTTTTTTAATTGAAAGAGAGTTGCTCAACTTTATGCTGCTCTCTTCCTCATTTTGTGTACTTATTTCTATACCATGTATAATGAACAATGACAGAAAACTGGGGGAGTTTTATCTCTTTCTTGGATCGTTTTTTCAGAATGGACATTCGAAATTTATAGTTATAACTAGTATTAAATTAACCAGTGGAGAGGGAAAACACATGGCACTATTCATATACACAGTGATCACTATTTGTAAAATCCCATAGTCTTTCATTTCTCTAAAGAAGACATACAGATGGCCAAGAGGCACATGAAAAGATGCTCAACATCACTAATCATTAGAGAAATGCAAATCAAAACTACAATGAGGTATCACCTCACACCGTCAGAATGGCCATCATCAAAATATCTACAAACAGTAAATGCTGGAGAGGGTGTGGAGAAAAGGGGACCCTCTGGCACTGTTGGTGGGAATGTAAATTGATACAGCCACTATGGAGAACAGTATGGAGGTTCCTTAAAAAACTAAAAATAGAATTACCATAATGCCCAGCAATCCCAATACTGGGCATATACCCAGAGAAAACCATAATTCAAAAAGACACATGCACCTCCAGTGTTCACTGCAGCACTATTTACAACAGCCAGGTCATGGAAGCAACCTAAGTGTCCACTGACAGACGAATGGATAAAGAAGATATGGTACATATATACAATGGAATATTACGTAGCCATAAAAAGGAATGAAACTGGGTCATTTGTTGAGACATGGATCGACCTAGAGACTATCATACAGAGTGAAGTAAGTCAGAAGGAGAAAAACAAATATCGTATATTAACGCATATATGTGGAATCTAGAAAAATGGTACAGATGAACTGGTTTGCAAGTCAGAAATAGAGATGCAGATGTAGAGAACAAACATATGGACACCAAGAGGGGGAGGGGGGGTGGGATGAACTGGGAGATTGGGATTGACATATATACACTACTATGTATAAAATAGATAACTAATGAGAACCTGCTGTATAGCACAGGGAACTCCACTTCACTGTACGGTAAAAACTAACACAACATTGTAAAAAAACTATACCCAAATTAAAAAAAAAATTAATTAATTGAAAAAAAAGAAGATGGGGACTTCCCTCGTGGCACAGTGGTTAAGAATCCACTGCCTGCCAATGCAGGGGACATGGGTTCTAAGCGTGGTCCGGGAATATCCCACATGCAGCGGAGCAGCTAAGCCCGTGCACCAAAACTATTGAGCCTGTGCTCTAGAGCACATGAGCCACAACTACTGAAGCCCGCACGTGTAGAGTCTGTGCTCTGCAACAAGAGAAGCCACCGCAATGAGAAGCTCATGCACCACAACGAAGAGTAGTCCCTGCTCGCCACAACTAGAGAAAGCCTGCACGCAGCAATGAAGACCCATGGCAGCCAAAAATAAATAAATTAATTAATTAATAAAAAATAGAAGATGTGGTACATATACACAATGGACTCAGCCATAAAAAGGAATGAAATTGGGTCATTTGTAGAGACGTGGACTGACCTAGAGACTGTCATACAGATTGAAGTAAGTCAGAAAGAGAAAAACAAATATATTAACACATATATATGGAATCTAGAAAAATGGTACAGATGGACCAGTTTGCAAGGCAGAAATAGATACACAGATGTACAGAACAAACATATGGACACCAAGGGGGAAAGGGTGGGGGGTGGGATGAATTGGGTGATTGGGATTGACACATATACACTAATACATATAAAATAGATAACTAATGAGAACTGCTGTATACCACAGGGAACTCCACTTTGCTGTACAGTAGAAACTAACACAACATTGTAAAACAACTATACCCCAATTAAAAAAAAAATCCCAGTCTTTGATGAGTCATAAATTCCAAACACATTTCTGCTGCCTATTACTAAAACACAGTCATTTATTGATGTTTAACATTTTCTGACTTTGAAGAGCATTAAAGTCCATCTAAGTGAAAGGGCCTGGATAGCAGAAAACTTTTCTTTTTGTACTTGCATTTACCTAAATCATCCTGTTCTTATATTTCCTTAATTCCCCTTCCTTGTGCAGTCATTGGTAGTCCAAAGGGCTCACACTAGAGAGAAGAGGAAAGAGGACTTTATTTTTCCAGCTTCACTGAGGTATAATTAACAAATCAAAATTGTATATAGTTAGGTTATATGACATGATTTTTAAGGCGTACAATATGATGACTTTATATATATAAATATTTTATATGTAAATATTATATATTATTAAATATTATACTATATATAATATTTATAAGTATAAATGATTACAACAATCAAGTTAATTAACACATGCATTACCTCCCATAGTTACTTTTCTTTTTTTGGTGATAACACTTAAGATCTATTCTCTAAGCATGGGTCCGGTTGACCAATTCAGTAACATTTTCAAGGTTCATCCATGTTGTAGTATTGAATATTTATCAGTACTTCATTCCTTTTTAGAGCTGAAATATTCCATTGAATGGATATACTACATTTTATGTATCCATTCATTATTTTTTGGCCATTTGGGTTGTTTCTGCTTTTTGGATATTATGAACAATGGTGCTATATTCCATTAATATTTGCAAAAATACTTAAAATATTTAGGAGGGTCAGTGGAAAAAATATTCAACTAGGAGTTCAGAAACGTAAGGTCAACTTTAGCTTTGTAGTAATTCCATGTTCACTAAAGGAGATTTGACTAAAATTCCTTTGACCTTCAACACTTGATAATTTTATATTTTTTGTCTTTTTCAAGTGTTTGGCCTAAGACCAAAGTCCTGCAGCAGAAGAAACATTAGGTCATTACAACTATACATTCTACACTGTAGCTAGGAAGTGCACTCAATATTGTAATTAATCTTAACCTTAAATCTTTTCTATGTTTTTTAATTTAGTCTACTGTACAGTTTGGAGAATACTTAAAAATTCAGTTTTATATTGCTCCTCTTTGGAGAAAAGGTGCTCTCCATTTTACCAAATGATAGAAATCCTAATAATAAACAAAAATAATCTGAATGGAATGTGCTGAGGAAATATTTTCATTTCTCCCTGCTTTATGTCTGGTAGGGAATGGACAGTTCCTAAAATCTTGTCATTTGTCACCACAGCCCAAAAATCACCTTGCTCCCCCTTCATACATAAAGATGACCTTTAAAGAGGATTTGAGAAAATTCTAGATGACCATTTTGACATGCTTGAAAGCTGGAGCAAACATCCTATTTCCTTTGACCATTCTCTTGGGCAATAAAATTTATATTTTATTTTACTCTATGTTTTTATTGAAATATAGTTGATTTACAATGCTGTGCCAATCTCTGCTGTACAGCAACGTGACTCAGTTATACACATATAGACATGCTTTTTCATATTCTTTTCCATTATGGTTTATCACAGGAGATTGAATATAGTTCCCTGTGCTATATAGTAGGACCTTGCTGTTTATCCATCCTATATATAATAGGTTACATCTGCTAATCCCAAACTCCCAGTCCTTTCCTCCCCCACCCCCTCCCCCTTGGCAACCACAAGTCTGTTGTCCACGTCTGTGAGTCTGTTTCTGTTTCATAGTAGGTTCATTTGTGCCATATTTCAGATTCCACATGCAAGTGATATCACATAGTATTTGTCTTTCTCTTTCTGACTTAACTTCCCTTAGTATGATAACCTCTAGCTCCAAAGGTTTGGTTTTGATTAGGAGGGATGGGGGTGGGATGGGGAATCTTCCGGTCACTAATTAGCAATGTGCTTATCTACTAATGAAAGCTGAAACTACTTTTGGAAGTTAATGGTGAAGAAAACAACTTACGGCAATATACCTCTAGAATTCATTCTAATAAAGTCCGTATCCGGCAAGAGACACACGCTGGAAAACTCAACCCAGAGAGTAAACTTTCCCCAGTTCTTACTAACGCTCGTGAAACTTGCGGGTGATGCTTGGATTTCTTGGTCGTTTCCCCAGAAACCGCAGCCAGAGAGGTCGTTTGCCCGCACCAGGAGGAGCGCCTGGAGAGGTAGGTGTTCTTAGGCTATCGTCTGCGTCTGCGCTGGTCTCCTGCGCCCTTGCAGCGAAAGAGGCCCGGATGGAAGACGCGGAGACGCGCCGTTGCCATGGCAGCCGTGTCCTGGTTGCTGCGGCGCAGGTTCTGGGGTCTCCCTCGCTTCACTGTCAGAGCTTAGAAAAAGGAGGAAAGGAGAACTCCCCTGGCCGACTTTGTGACCCCAGCCGCTGCGTCTTACACAGGCAGGAGGGGATATAGAGGGAGCGAAGGGAAGGATGATGCGGAGATATTTACGGTGGGAGAGAGGGTAAATGGGTAAACGTCTGGGACAGCTGGGAGGAAAGGTGGGTAGAGAAGCGAGTGAGGAGACTTCGTACTGGCGCCTCATCCTTCTGAGTCCGGGGTCCACGGAGCTTGGCGCTGGCGGGGAAGCCTGGCAATTCCGCCTTACTTCACTCTGTATGAGGGAAACCCCTCACAGGGTAGCTTCCTTTCTAATTTTTGTCATATTCTTTCGCCTCTAAAAGTTCTCATCCCTGGGAGAAAAAAGTCACTCCTGAAATGTTAGCTTCCATGAAGAGGCTAAGGTATTGTTAGTCGGTGGTACCTTGGGACCCTGGCTAGAAATTAAAATTACCACTGATGTTTGTAAAATATTGTTTATCGTCATACTGTGTGACAGATTATGATTTAAAAATTTTTTTACTGATGGGATCACAGTCTGGGTAGGATGCCGCAGTAAGAATGGGCCAGATGGTTTCATGATGTGATTATTGGTTAGCTTTTGCTTAAGTACTTATTTTATATTAAAAGGCGTTTTGTTTGACGTTCTTCCCGTTTTCTTAGATTTTAAACAAGCTTAAAATAGTATGACTGGAGTCAATGATTTAGATTAAATTATTTTTGAGTGTTTTGAATCCTGAAAGAAAGTTATCAAAATTGTGTGTATATATGGACTTAGTTTAGACTCACACTAAAAAATCTGCAGTCACATAACCACATGGGATTTAGCAGACACATAAGAGGAAGGAATTAATTTCTGTCTCTTGCTGCAGTTCCTTATTAAGAGGGTGGTTCTGGCCTAAGCCACCTACATAGGTTTTTACTGATGATACACATTGAATGTGTGAAACTCACAAGGAATATGTGTTAGGTGATTCAGTTTGTGTAAGATGTATTTCTGTTCCAGAATGTAGACGGTGTACCATATGGCCAGTACCCTGGGGATGAAGATTAAAAAACCTGAAGGGGATTGAATATCCTGTGACGCATTTGAAAAAGGCTTAAGGGACTTCGTTACAGGAGTTTATGATTTATGTTCTTTGTTTACTGGGGAACTATCCATGAATTTTTTGAAGTTACAGGAGAAGAATGGCACTTGTTATTTGATGAACTTCATTTACTTCCCTGAGTCACTTCAACTATGGCTTTTTTTTTCTTTTTAATTATAGCATAATAGTTTGATTTAATAATACCTAATATGTTTAGTTTGTAATTATTTTATTTTTATTTATTTTGCTGATTCTATGTTTTAGTTTTTTTTTTTTTTTAAGATTTTTTTTTTTTTTTAGAAATTCACGTTCTTATATTTATTTATTTATTTATTTATGACTGTGTTGAGTCTTCGTTTCTGTGCGAGGGCTTTCTCTAGTTGCGGCAAGTGGGGACCACTCTTCATCGCGGTGCGCGGGCCTCTCACCATCGCGGCCTCTCTTGTTGCGGAGCACAGGCTCCAGACGTGCAGGCTCAGTAATTGTGGCTCACGGGCCGAGTTGCTCCGCGGCATGTGGGATCTTCCCAGACCAGGGCTCGAACCCGTGTCCCCTGCATTGGCAGGCAGATTCTCAACCACTGCGCCACCAGGGAAGCCCTATGTTTTAGTTTTAAGTTTGAGTTTTCACACGGGTGAGATACTTTGTGAATAGTAAAGCGTATCTACTGGAGTCTTCAGGCAACCATTTATTTACAGGTCAGAACCATGTTTTTATGAAATTAAGGGAAAGCACTGATGAGTTCCGTAGAAGTCTTACTCTAACAATTAGTTATGTAACTTAAACATCTTAAAATAATAAATTTCAAGATTCCTGATCTGAAAATAAAGCTGATTATCCTAAGGCATATGTGACTGTGAAAAATAGTATTTATTATATAAGTGTTTTGGTTCACAGTGAGTTTTAGTCTATTCTACATCATTCTTGGCACCCTTACTTTTTAAAAAAAATTTAAAAATTTATTTATTTTATTTATTTATTTTTGGCTGCATTGGGTCTTCATTGCTGCACGTGGGCTTTCTCTAGTTGAGCCGAGCGGGGGCTACTCTTCCTTGCAGTGCGTGGGCTTCTCATTGTCATGGCTTTTCTTGTTGCGGAGCACGGGCTGTAGGCATGCAAGCTTCAGTAGTTGTGGCACATGGGCTCAGTAGTTGTGGCTTGCAGGCTCTAGAGCACAGGCTCAGTAGTTGTGGTGCACGGGCTTAGCTGCTCCGTGGCATGTGGGATCTTCCCGGACCAGGGCTTGAACCCGTGTCCCCTGCATTGGCAGGCGGATTCTTAACCACTACACCACCAGGGAAACCCCGGCACCCTTACTTTTAATTGGTAGGTAAGTAGACAAAACAGTTCACGTGATTTAGCCTGTTTTGCAGCTTAGGCAGTGGTAAATAAACTCACTCTGAAACATTGATTTGTTTTCTTCAGGTCACTTCAAAATATTCCTCTCAACCTCTGATTTCCAAATTATTGAGGCATTACTTTGAGTCCTTTAAGAAAGTCCATTTCCTATTTTTAGCTTAAAAGAAGTATCTAGAAGGATACAGTCCAACTAATACATTAGAAATAGTTATAATTATCCAGTTGAATAATTGAGTTGAATAATTAACACTCAGTGTGCCTAAAACTAACTTGTCTTGAGAGGGAAGGGGAAGTAATATTAAGAACTCTGCAGAGGGCTTCCCTGGTGGCGCAGTGGTTGAGAATCTGCCTGCCGATGCAGGGGACACGGGTTCGAGCCCTGGTCTGGGAAGATCCCACATGCCGCGGAGCAACTAAGCCCGTGCGCCACAATTACTGAGCCTGCGCATCTGGAGCCTGTGCTCCGCAACAAAAGAGGCCGCGATAGTGAGAGGCCCGCGCACCGCGATGAAGAGTGACCCCCACTTGCCGCAACTAGAGAAAGCCCTCGCACAGAAACAAAGACCCAACACAGCCATAAATAAATAAATAAATAAATAAAATAAAATAAAAAAAAAATTAAAAAAAAAAAAAAAAGAACTCTGCAGAGGAAAGGTGGTGACATTTAAATGAAATAGACTTTAGAATTTAAGTCTTGAACTCAGTTATTCAGACACTGATAATTTATTTTAGAGTAAGCATTATCATGGTACTATGCATTTGTTTTTACATTCTCTTGCATTTCATAAGTCGGCAGTTATTTGCTAATTTGCGTCTTATAGTAAAAGTTAAAATAAACCTTAAGGGTCATCTAGCTCAATCGTTTGTCTAAAGTTTCAGTCTCCTTTGAAACAGTCATGCTGTGATTATCTTCCGAGCTCTGTATAAACATTTGATCAACAGGGAACACAGCTCACTTCACTTCAGGGCAAGTTTGAAAATGTAAATTCTGTCTTACATTGTGGCAAAAATTGCCCCTGAGTTTCTAGTCCTTGGTACTAGTCTTACTGTTTGAAATAATGCAAGTCCAACCCTCCTTTACATGGTGACCATTTTAATATTGTAAAGCAGTTGTCATGACTCTCCTTTAGGAGATTTCTCTTCTGTGGGCTAACATTCTGAGGGTTTTCAAGTATTCCTCAGAATACTGGTTTTAAGGCATTTTATTCTCATAACCCGCCTTCTTCCCTTCTCCTTGTCTTTTATTTCCCTGTCTCCTGGTTTACCAACCTCTGAATGTGTTCCAGCTTGTCTTTTGTTCTCTAAACTGTAACAAACTGCATACAGAGCTTCCTATGTTATCTGTACCTCAGCCAGGTCTCAGCCTTGGAGCCCATTTATGTTTTTGTCCTCATCATTTTTTTTTTCTAATTGATGTATACTTGATTTACAATGTTGTGTTAGCTTCTGGTGTACAGCAAAGTGATTCATATATTCTTTATCATATTCTTTTCCATTATGGTTTATCACAGGATATTGAATATAGTTCCCTGTGCTGTACAGTAGGACCTTGTTGCTTAACAGTAAGACCTTGTTGTTTATCTGTTTTATATATAGTAGTTTGTATATGCTAATCCCAAACTCCTGATTTATCCCTCCCCTACCCCCTTTCCCCTTTGGTAACCAAAAGTTTGTTTTCTATGTCTGTGAGTCTGTTTCTGTTTCATAAATAAGTTCATTTGTGTCATATTTTAGATTCCACATACAAGTGATCTCATATGGTACTTGTCTTCCTCCTTCTGACTTACTTCATTTAGTATGATAATCTCTAGGTCCATTCATGTTGCTGCAAATGGCATTATTTCATTCTTTTTTATGGCTGAGTAATAGTCCATTGTGTATATATACACACCACATCTTCTTTATCCATTCATCCATCTGTTGATAGACATTTAGGTTGCTTCCATGTTTTGGCTATTGTAAATAGTGCTGCTGTGAACATTGGGGTACATGTATCTATTTGAATTATCTCATCCTTTTAACTCATTTTGAACCTACTGTGCACTAAAACCTATCAAAAGGTTTTTCACACATAGTGTTATCTCTTCTCTTAGCTAGTGCTTGTACAGCTAGTGGAAAGATGGTCTCCCACATGCTTGCATTGTCATTTGGTGGTGAACAGTAGAAGGAAAAAAATGCAAATCTTGCTTTAGTAAAATTGGCACCAGGTTAGGTAGTCTGGTCAAACATTTGGGGAGAATAAAGTGAAGCTAATGGCCACAACAGAGTTTGATGTTTTATGTTTATCAAATCAAACATAATTTCTCTCATTTTGTATCTTAAAAAATGTACCTAGATTTCATGTGTTCTTGACATCTGTACTTTCTACTTCCAGAAAAGGTTTTAGGCAACTTATTCTTGGTGTAGGAGCAAGAGAAGGCAGGTATAGAAACAAGGTCCCAGGTGTTTGGGGCCCTGAAGATCATATTTCTACAGTTCTTTTGAAACTGGACCTAAAATTCTAAGTATATTTATAGAGCATTGCTCTTTTTGTTTAAGTCAATAGTGGAACGTACGCAGATTATTGCTGTATATTTCTACCTTTGGCTATTTCATGACAATTAGATCTACATAAACAACTTTCCCTCAACCATTTTCTCTTTGAAAAGAAAATATGACATCAAACTGATGCCTTCTCACTTCTAGACCTTTCTCCAGGAGCACATTTATGTTCAGGCCACACTGGAAAATTCCATGCACTTCCGTGTTAGTTCTTTCTCATGCTGTTCTCTTGTCTGGGATAGATGATGAACTCTCGTACTCATTATTCAAAACCCATCTCATTTTTCCTTGATATTTCCAATTTTGAACTGAGTTAGTTGCTTTTTTATTCTTCTTTCCACAGTCCTTTATAATATACCCTTTTTCCACTTACCTACATTTTCAATTTATGTTTTTCATCTACATTTTAAATTTATGTATTTTGTTTATGTTTGTCTTCTGTATCAGGGCTCAAGAGCGTATTTTATAATTTTTATAGGAATATTGTAGGTGTTCAACAAATATTTGTCAAAATTGCAGTACATATTCACACATATATATAGTATGCTCACACACATAAAGGCACGTTATAGGTAAAGATTGAAATGCTTCCTCCATTTGAAAACTTATGGACCAAAAAATTAGGACTTGGAACTGACCTCAATTTGCAGATAACTTTAGTTTTTTTCATAAAAATGGCTGAGTGGTATTTTCATAAAAAGTTTTACACCATTTTCACAAACATTTATTAACTGTCATCTGACATTGTTTTTTCTTGTCACTGCCTTCCAGATAGTAATAGGCATCACAGTTTGTTTTTTATGAAAAAGATATATTTTATTTTGAATTGACAACAGTTTGACTTCTCTGGAAATTAGTATTTGCTATAACTGAGAGTCAGTTGTTACATAGTTAAAAAAAACCTCTCAGATCACAAATTATAATTTTGCTATATAAATTACCAGAAGGATTGAGAAACTGAGGATGAGAATTAATATAATTGTTTTTATTTGAATATGAGAAAATGTGAACGAGTGAGACTAAAAAGCTGATTCATCAGCTCTTATCTGGACAAGGAGTTTTAATGATTGGTAGGGATGTGGAAAATCCTTCTCTAAGCCTCAGATAGTTTTCTTATCCACCTTTTTCAGTCTCCTTGTAAACAGGGTGTCAGGAATTGCGGAGAGGTGGAATGGTTGTTAGGAGTGGTACACCTAGAAAATGTCTGGCCTTTTAAGTCTCTCTTTTAGGGTATACTGATACGTTTATTCTGAACATTCCATAATTTGTGTTTCTATGTTTAATTAGCTTACCTTTAACGTTAAAGGTAAGCTAATTAAGCATACTCCATACTACCGCTAAAGTGGACATGACGTACACCTTATCTCTTTTAATCTTATAGCATTCTCCTTTAACAAACAGAAAATGGATGAAAATAAAGAAACTGATTCAAAAGATAGCGGAGAATATGAAGATGACTTTGAAAAGGACCTGGAATGGTTGATTAATGGAAAAGACAAAAGTAGTGCCAGCATAATAGAGGTATATAAGTTGCCAACAGAGTTCATAGTAATTATATTAACGAAGCGTCTTGTAGTTCTTGAGGCGTTTCACATATATTATTTCATCTAAACCTCACAAAATTCCTTTGATATACATAGAACAAGTGTCATTATCCCCATCTTAGAGATGAGAAAAACTGAGGCATGGAGAGTTTAAACGTCCTAAGGCATAGGACTAATGAGTGAGAGAACAGCGATTAAGTTAGCACTTAATAAAGCCAAAATTATAATTAAAAAATTAAAATGATGATTTACATAATATACATAATTTATTGCATCAAAAGTAAAAAACAAATACAGTTAATTTCTACTTTATATGAACCTGGGTAAAATCATGGGGTTATTCTTTTAATATACCTGAAAAATAAAGCAAATCCTCAAAAACACTGTCTTTCAGCTAATATTGGAAACCTTAAGAGTGAATTTTAGGGGAATGAATATATGGAAAAAAGTAAAAGGTCAAAGACTGAGCCATAGGAATATTTGTAGGAAAAAGTGGATCCATTAAACATGATTCTGTACTATTTATCAGACATGTAGAAGGGAAGTCCAGGAAAATGAACCAGTTCCTGGTTCACAGAAGGTTCCTTCTTTCTCTCTTTACATATATAGAGTGTGTAGGTGTATCCATATATATATGTGTGTATATATATGCAAATGTATTGACACTAATTATATATGTGTATTACAGTAGATAATATGTAATTATTATGCATAATATAATTATTGTCAATAAATAGGGAAGTAATAAAGAAAAGGACCAAGATGGGGATAAAAAAAGGTGACTTTAGAGGAACATTGATCAGAGTAGTTACAGCAGAAACCAGATTTAAGAGAGTTAAGGAAAAGAATATGAGGAAATGAAGGCAGCAGGTTTTACATCACAACTGTCTCTTAGTTCCTTCTTGCTTTCTTATGCAATGGAGAAGACAGATAGGTTAGATGATATTTGGAAATGGCAACAGAGTAAAAAGTGAAGACTTTTCTAAGATGACTTTTACATGGGAGTTTTATGCATCTTTAACAAAAAAATAATCAGAATGAGTAGAGGTAGAGATACCCAGAGCAATAATGCTGAACCAAGGTCTCATGACTGGAAGAGTGTGAGAGCCACAGCACAGGGTAATAGAATTAGAGAAGTGATAAAGATAATTCATTGTTTTATTTCTTTCTTCATTCATTCAACAAAAAGTAATGATCACCTGCCATGTGTCAGAGGCTGTTCTAAGTGCTGAGGATACAGCAGTGGTCAAAACAGAAAGCTGTAATGAGTCTTGCTCATTCTGGTGGATTATTACAATCACTTTTTCCTTTGCGGCTGGTAGGAAAAATGGATGACAGAGCTTGAAACAGGGGTGAGGGTCGGGGGAAGATTTTATTGTAGTGGGTTTTACAAAGAAGTGAAAGCTAAAGGAGAATTTGGAAACAGATACTATAGAAATGAGCCAGAGAATCAAATAAGGCTTAAAAGAAAAATTACAAGGCAGAGATCTTAGTTGGTCTTAGTTATTTGGTAGTCATTTTAGGGGGCCAGGTTTATTTACTTATTGGACATACAGCAGTGTTGTACAGGTTAGGAAGAAGAGGCTGTTAGAAATGGTGACTGAGCTAGTAAAAGAGGAAGGGAATTTTAAGGGGTTGAAGAGAGCAGGAAAGAGTAGCTCCCATGGAACTCTTTCAGGAGGAGAGAATTGTCTGAGAAAGAGAAAAAATTATATATTTTAGGGGCAAAGTGTTTGGTAGGTGAGGATACATGTTTGTAGGAGAGATGCTAGGTAAGAAACCATTAGTTAGAAACAGATGTGGAGCAGGGTTTTGTGATGTGATAATGCTGGTTTACTGTTCATGTGGAATTAAATTTTTTAAAAAAGTAAGACCAAGTTATATAATGGTGTTTAACATAGATTACTGGAGCCTCTGAAGATAGCTGAGGAAAGAAAATCTGATCCAGAGCTAAAACTTGACCTGATATTTGGGTATAGGTCCTGCAGAAAATAGCAGCAATACTAATCTGAAAAAATTATAGGAACCTCAAAATTATTAGGACTTGACCAAAGGCAGTGACCTTGTAATGGTCCTGGGGAGAAAGATATCTTTTTGAAAAATACAAATATTACAAGGAGAAAACATTTAGAAATATATTCTTCTGAAACTGTAAAGAGAGGAAAATTTTATAGAGGGAGGAATATTAAAATAATATTTTGTAGGTACATTTTTATACATTGGCATAAAATTAAAAAAAAAAACGGTCTAGTACTTAGCAACATCAAATTCAAATTTAGAGTTAAATTTTTCCTGAAGTGCTTTTCCCTTGGGGTGCTCATAAATATGAATTAGAAAATTATGAGTGAAGTATGAGCAGGAAGCATGTAAATTTTCCCACTTATAAAATAAATTACATGAGTATGAAAATCCATTTTGGATTGTCTACATATAAATGGACAAAAGAGTGTCAATTTTTACTGAAAACAAATCTCATCTCTGTTTTTCTAGATGGCTTGTGGGAATGAAGAGAATATTAACCAAGGCTTAAAAGAGAATGAAACAGAAATAGAACATACCAAGCAGCTTTCTGATCCTGACAAATCTTTCAAGGATGAGGTTTCATCAAGAAGAAATGATGTCATTTCTGTACCAAGTATTCAACCTTCGGATCCCATATCAGATTCAGACAGTGAAAACTCTTCACAGGAATCCAAACTAGAAAGCCAGCAAGACCTGGAGGAGGAAGAGGATGAGGAAGTAAGGAGGTATATTATGGAGAAAATTATACAAGCCAACAAGCTTCTACAAAATCAAGAACCCGTGAATGATAAAAGGGAACGAAAACTTAAATTCAAGGACAAATTAGTTGATTTGGAAGTTCCTCCTCTGGAAGACACTGATACTTACAAAAATTATCTTGAAAATGAAAGTAATGTGTCTGGAAAACTGTCTCAGTTATGTATTTCCAATGAATTTGGACAAGAAGATGTGCTCCTGTCACTTACTGATGGAAATTCTGAAGAAAACAAGGATAGGAAAATACTAGTAGAGAGAGATGGAAAGTTTGAACTTCTGAATTTACAAGACATTGAGAGTCAGGGGTTTTTGCCCCCCATTAATAATGCTAATTATACAGAAAATGAACCTCAGCAGTTGTCACCCATATCTCCCAGTTTATCTGTCAGTGGAGTCAAGAAAGAAGAGCCAATAGCAACAATTCATGCTCTAGCTCACTCATCAACAGAAGAGCAACTGGCTTATATCCCTCAGCCACCAGCCAACCCCAACACTCATCCAGGTTCTGCTGCCAACTCAGATCGAAGTAAGGGGAATGGAAAATCTAATCATAGGACACGGTCTGCAGATGTATCTCCAGTGACCTCAACATACCGTCTCTCTGCTCGACAGAAAGAACTGCAAAAACGACTAGAACAAAAGAGAGAAAAGCTAAAGAGAGAGGTGAGAGCACAAGTGGGCATTATATTGAAAGTAGAATATGTTTTTATGTTTTATAAATGCTGTAGGAATTGAAATGGTTCTTCAAATTATTTGATATATCTACTTGCTTGTTTTGTTTCTCTTTTGTTAGATTAAGTGGTTAAGTGTTAAGAATCTGTATTTATGGAACAAGCACCGTGATTACCTTGGTCCTTTCTTGTAAGGATCACAAAAGCATAGTAATGAATGACCCATGTTAGAGCTAGAGGAGACCTCAGTGATGACTTCATCTGATCCTTTCATTTTAAAGGTGAGGCTCAGAGAAGTTAAGTGACTGCTGAAAGTAATCTTGTTATGAGGTAGGTGAAAATCAGATGTCAGATGAAAAAATGAAGGCACAAATTTGTTGGGGTTTAGGAGGCAACAGGTGGGACTGGATTATATTCTCTGGGGTGTGTGTGTGTGTGTGTGTGTGTGTGTGTATTTCATATATCTTCCAGGCCTACTGATGGAAGACATTTTCACATATTGAGGTATGGGGAAGACATTCTGGCTTATACATAATTTGTCTTGAACTTTATGCTAACTAGAACAGCCTGTCTTATGACCTGTAAAGCATACATTGTACATCTGCTTTCACCATTAAAGATAAAAAAGAATGTATTTACCAGATTGCTTAGAATGTCCACTTTGAAGATAGGATAAATGCTCCCCCACTTCCCATGATACCAATGCTAGTACTCCTTTGAAGGTGAGGTTCTCTTCCCAGACACCAAGGCCATACTGACTTACTGTGTACATGTTAATCTGTCTCTTTGGAAACCTTGAAGGGATGTACCCCTCTCACGCTTGATGTTTGTTCTTTGTTCTGACAAGATATAAAACTATAGTCCAAGCATCCAAAATGGCACTGGGTGGTCATTGTGATGTGGTTTCAGATGTGTTCCTGTATCACCGAGAACTTGAATTTTCTGAACTGTATCAAATTCAAGTATATCAGCAGACCTTTCCAAAATAATATCTGCCAGCTGCAACCTTATGCTCTCAAGGTCTCCCCTTGAGATACCATTTCAGATACCAACCATTTCAGATACCAACCGATCCTTGCTTAACAAGCACCCTTATTTCTTGCCAGCTTCAATCCTAGTTCTTGACAAACAACTTATGTAACTTTGCAGTTTTTGCTTATATATATGCCTCCCCCATTTTGTAGTCCAGTGGAACACCATTCAAGTGCTTCTTGAATTTGTGTCTCCTGGGCTATAGTCCTTAGTTTGGCTGGAATAAAACTCTTTTCTATTCCTATTACAGATTATTTTCGTCAACACTACAATTCCTTGATTTCAGGGGTTTTAGTTTTAGATTAAGAATAGAACCTCATAACCTAAATGAAATGTCTCCAAAATGCCGTACAGAATCCAAAATTATTATTATTTTGGGATTTTTTTTTTGCTCTTAAATAAAAGTATTTTATAATTCAAAATTCTAGGTACTAAAACTGGGGGATTTTCTCTAAATTACTTAAATCAGCACCCTGGTTCTCTGTTTTACTGGATACCTGATAGCATGAAGCTGAACCATATGAAATGTCTAACTGTAAATACCAAACTGCAACAGAATCACAGTTAATAGAACCTTACAATTAGAAGAAACCTTAGAGATTATTTTACAGGTGAGAAAACTATAGTCTAGATAGTTTAAATAACTTTACTGAAGTCCCTCAACTTGTCTGTAGCAAAGTCAAAATCCCAGTTTTCTTGTCATTTGTTGAGAAACGGTATATTTTCTCCTTATGTAGGAAATTATCATGGAAATTTCTGGCATTTAAATCAAACTCACATTAGCAGAAAAAGATAAAAAAATGAAGTTAGTAAGAACGTGTAACCTATAGCACACTCAGGTAGGAATCTGAAAGGGTGCATACTTAATAAAATTTTGCTTACTTGGGTACTGAAATCTGAACTCTAACGGTCAGACTCAGCTTACTTGGTTCAGGTATATAATAGGTACCTAAAAGGATCTGTTAACTCAGAACTTTATGATAACACAAAAGAATTTGTTGAGAATAACTGAACTATATGTTTGCTGTACACACACATACATCTATATGTGTATTTGTGTATATACTTCTGTAAAAGTTATGCAGGATGTTTTATATAATTTCAGTGTCTTTTCACTAATGAATTAATGGTAATCTTTAACCGGTATGACTGATGGATAGTTCTGTTTTTCTTTTGATCCTCTTTTTTAAGTATCAAGCACTCTGTTTTGGGATATACTTTTCTCATGCCAGGATCCTCATAACTAAATTTCCCTTTGCTTATGTACTTGCTGAAGGCATTGCCTTTAAGTGCTAAGACTTCAAAATATTTTTAGTTGGTTTCAGGGGAAGGCTTTCCTTTTTTATGCCCAGCAAAATATTTGCTGGGTTGGGCAGCTATACTCCATCTCTCTACACTAAGTGCATCATTTCATTGTTCTCTTTGGCAACTGTAGTATCTGTGCTTTGGCTGATATCTTCTGTATAATCCAGATGTTCCGTCTGGAAACATAATTGTCTTACAATACTGTCTATATTCATGCAAGGCATCCAAAATCCTTTTGGTAAAAATGAACTTAAATATAAAATTTAATATTTAATAAATTCACATATTATATAATGTAAGCTCCTTTAGGGCTTAGAAAATAGTATACTGGTATTTTAAAAGACATTTTATGCTGTTAATTGGATAGAATTTTTCCTTTCCTTCCTATATTTTGTTCAATCAAAAAGAATTAGAAGGGCTTGCTATATTGTCAAAATGTAAGGAAAGAACTCTGAATTCCATTATTTGAAAACAGTTTAAACATGGATTCTATAATTCAGTTTATTTCCATGCTAAAATTTTAGTATTGGAAGAGACTTAAGAGCTTGTTAATACAACTTCATTTTATAGATGAGAATACTGAGTTAAGTGGTTTGCCCAAATTGACATATTATGATGGCAGTATGATTGTTAATCAGATCTCCTAACTTCTAGCTTGGTGCTGTTTCCACTATGATATGCTGCTTTGTTCCCAGTAACTATTTTATAACTCTTCATAACTGGTTTATACTTAAACCAGTGAGGTACTCTCACTTCTAGTTTAAGTAACTCTCTTTTATAACATTAGTTGAATAATGCAGTTTTAAAAGTGCATTTGGTTCTCATAGTTAACTAATTACTTAAATATTTTTCTGATAGAAATGTTACTTTATGATTATACACTAGTTGAAAATACTTTTAAACATTATAATAAAAAATCTCAAACACATACGAAGGTGCAATTAACCCCTGTGTCTCCATTACCCAGGTTCAAAAGTCATTTGAGACGTTGGCATATTTGCTTCATCTCTTCCTTTTTTGGCTGAGGTATTTTTTTTTAATTAAGTAATTAATTAATTTATTTTTGGCTGTGTTGGGTCTTCGTTGCTGTGCACGGGCTTTCTGTAGTTGCGGCGAGCCGGGGCTACTCTTCATTGCGGTGCGTGAGCTTCTCATTGAGGAGGCTTCTCTTGTTGCGGAGCATGGGCTCTAGGCGCACGGGCTTCAGTAGTTGCAGCGCGTGGGCTCAGTAGTTGTGGCTGGCGGGCTCTAGAGTGCAGGCTCAGTAGTTGTGGCGCACGGGCTTAGTTGCTCCGCGGCATGTGGGATCTTCCCGGACCAGGGATCGAACCCACGTCCCCTGCATTGTTAGGCGGGTATCTTAACCACTGTGCCACCAGGGAAGTCCCTGGCTGAGGTATTTTTAAAGCAAGTCCTAGACAGCCCATCATTGCTACTTGTACACTTCAGAAACGATTGTACATGTCAGAAAGAAAATGATTATAGGGGCTTCCCTGGTGGCGCAGTGGTTGAGAGTCTGCCTGCCAATGCAGGCGACACAGGTTCGGGCCCTGGTCTGGGAAGATCCCACATGCCGCGGAGCAGCTGGGCCCGTGAGCCACAGCTACTGAGCCTGCGCGTCTGGAGCCTGTGCTCCGCAACAAAAGAGGCCGCAACAGTGAGAGGCCCGCGCACCGCGATGAAGAGTGGCCCCCGCTCACCGCAACTAAAGAAAGCCCTCGCACAGAAACGAAGACCCAACGCAGCCAAAAAGAAATTAAATAAATAAATAAATAAATAAATTAAAAAAAGAAAATGATTATAGCATTTTGTTTTGTAACCACAATGCCATGTATCACAATTAGCAAATTTAACAATAATGTAAAAAATTTTAAGATTTAAGATGTTTATAGACCCCATGTAGTGCTTCTAGAGTGTGGTGTTTTTTTCTCTTTTGCACAGCTGCAATTGGAGGAGTTAAATACCAAGAATAAACTAGGAAGTGAAGGAGAGATCCAAGGAATTCTTGAACAGCATGTTGTATAATGTAGATCTATGTAATTGTATACTTTATCTTGACAATTTAATTTATCTGAAAAGTCTTCATTTTTTTCCCTAAGCAAATTAGAGGTCCTGTTTTTTAGGGAGGCCCAATTTACAGATGGAAAGTTTTAGGGGCAGGGAATCCTAATTTCAGACCTCAAAATGTATCTCTCTACTTTGATAACACATATATAATTTTATTAATTTTTCATTAATGTGTTTGGGTATTCCTTCCACCAGGAAGAACAAAGGAAAATAGAAGAAGAGAAAGAAAAGAAAAAAGAGAATGACATGGTGTTTAAAGCATGGTTGCAAAAGAAGAGAGAGCAGGTCCTAGAAATGAGGAGAATTCAGCGAGCAAAGCAAATTGAAGACATGAACAGTAGAGTAAGTAAAACTTCTCTGTGAAAAACAAGTTCATACAGATATGAAAGTTGAATTTATTTACAGAAGGGAGTCTATCAGACTAAAAACCCATGGAAGAAGTAGAGAAAGTGGTCCAAGAACTACCCTTGCAAAAGATGCCACATGCAGATGACTTACAATTAAATTCTAAGAAGGCTTGTAAAAATCAAATGATTCCTATTTTATTCAAACATTTATAGCACAGAAAAAGGAAAGCTACCAATTCATTTTTTTAAGATAGTATAACTTTGATATTTAAATAGGACAATGCACACAAAAACCCTACAGACTGGTCTCACAAGAGTAGACGTGTAGAAATCTTATGTGAAAAGTAACAAAGACATCAAATTATTTAATTTTTTAAAGTTCAAAATATACAAAAAACCCAAGAGAAAGTAAAAAAATCATCTATATCCATACTATTTAAAAAGTGTATATAAGGTAAAAATTGAAAATTCAATCCTAAGCCCTTCTAGGCTCATCCCCTAGTGGTAACCACTTTTAACAGTGTGCTGCAAATCCTTCCAGGTCTTATTTATATTTACATGTTTATCTGCTAAAAATTTATTATACGGTTTGCTTTTTTTTCACTCATTCATCAGGGACATATTTCTAGATCATTACATTTAGATCTTTCTTTTCAAATAGGTGCATGATATTCTACTCTTCAGAGGTAACTTAATTTATTAAACCATTCCTCATTTGTACATATTTAGATTGGTTCTAATACTGCTCTATTAATTAACAGTGCTGTTGTGAACATGTGCATTCTGTAGGAGAACATCAATATTCTGTAGGAGAGTTTCTTGGAAATTTATGACTTATTGGATGTCCAGAATGAAAGCTGTGATTAAACATGCAAAATTAACCTCCTAAAAAGTCGTATCAATTTATAGTCCCTCCAGCAGTATAGAAGAGTAAATGTTTAACACATCCTGTCTAACATTGTACGTAGTTTATTTTCTTAATTTTTCTTCGAATTAATAATATACATTATTATTGTATATGAGCCTGTGTGTATTCTGTGAATTTCCTATTTACAGTCTTTTCTTTTTTGTTTTATTTTTCTTATTGCATTGTATATTAGAGATTTTAATCCTTTGTCTATTATGTCTGTAAATATGTTTTCCTAGGCTGACAAAATGATATATTTTTACATTTATTATGCCATTTGTAGAAATATTTAGCTTTTAAAATCTTGGGGTGGATGGTACCTTTTAAGGTAGTAGACCTGAAACCACAAACTAAAAGAGAAAATATTGAGAAATTTGACTGCAACTGTATAGTAAAATAATACTATGCTATAACCAAGTAGGGTTTATTTTAGGAAGGAAATTATGGACCAATAATAACAAATCTATTAATATATTCAGTACATAATAGGTAGATAAAGGAGAATTTATGGTTATCTTGAAAGATATAGAAAGGGTATTTACTAGTATTTATTATAATTTATTTTTAAGTATTTCTAATAAAATGTGGGTTACAGTATAAATACCATCTTAGGAAATACTATAGGCATACCCATTAAAGTCAGAGATAGGTAAGGCTCCCCTCTATAATAAATAATTTTATTCTGGGAGTTCTATCCAATTTATTAAGAGAAAAGGAAATGAGGTATAAGTATTAGCAAAGTGGTGTTTTATATTATAAATATACAAAAATTTATAGTCTTTCTGTATTACAGCAAAAACCTCATAGAAAAATATAAAAGGGGAAGGAATATAGGCATATATAAAAAACTTTGAGCTGAACAGGAATGTGTAAGACCTCTATGGAGCGTCTTTGCAGGGGACCAAAAAGGTGAATTTGGCAAATGAAAACAAATATAATATTCCTAGATGGGGGGTAAAATATTATAAATATATGAGTTCTTTGCTAAATGAAAACAAATATGATACTCCTATAATATTCCTGGATGAATGAACTAAATATTAAAAAGATTTGGGTTCCTCCAAATTTACCTTTATATTTAATGTAACATCCTAAAAGCTGATTAGGACTTTTGAATTGTCATAATTGTTAGTGTTACTATTAATATTTATATTATTAAAGCAAAACTTTTGAATTTTCCAATAAAAAATGGGCAAAGGATATGTATAGTAAGTTCCAATATGGATAAATATGGATGTCCATAATATATGAGAGCAAGATACAAATTTGGTAGCGTCAAAGAAATGCCAATTTAAATTTTTTCATGTATTCGATAGATATTTTTTTAACTGCTTACTATATGACAGATGCTATTCTAGGCACAGCATGGAAAAAATAGGTTTATTTTTAATTAATTAATTAATTAATTAATTAATTTGTTTGAGCTGGGTCTTAGTTGCGCCAGGTGGGCTCCTTAGTTGTGCCTCGAGGACTCCTTAGTTGCAGCTTGCAAGCTGCTTAGTTGTGGCATGTGGGCTCCTTAGTTGAGGCATGCGGGCTCCTTAGTTGTGGCAGGCGAACTCTTAGTTGTGGCATGCATGTGGGATCTAGTTCCCTGACCAGGGATTGAACCCAGGCCCCCTGCATTGGGAGCATGGAATCTTAACCACTGCACCACCAGGGAAGTCCCAGAAAAATAGGTTTAGTCTATGTTTTATAACGCTCATCTAGTAGGGATTGAAAAAAAAAATTTTAAGTCTCAATATAAAATAAATTTATAATTATAAATAGTGATGAATGCTATGAAAAAAAGGAGCTATGAGAGATCATAATGAGGGAAATATGTGTATCAGGAAAGATTTTTCTGTTGAGTAAAGTAGAAGTAGAAATTAGGCCAAGAATTAGAGGAATTTGTTTTAAGCCAGGAGAACACGTGAGAATGCCTGAGACAGGAACTAACCTGGTGAGTCTGAGAGGATCCAGAAAGTGAGTAGGAATCAGATCATGTGGCATGTTAGGGTCTATAATTTTGTATTTAATCCTGTCATGGGAAGCCACCGAGATTATTTAAACAGAGGAGTGATACATTAGATTTGCAATTCCACAAGATCACTCTGACTGCCATGCTGTGAATGGATTGGAGGGGGCAAGAACAGATATGCGGAGAGCACTTAGAAAGCATATATAGTTGTCTAGGTGAGAAATGATGGTGACTTGGGCTAGAATGATAACAGCAGAGAGAGAGAGAAAGAGAGATGTGAAATGTGATATTTGTTTTAGAGTATTAATTGAAGGAACTTCATAATTAACTAGATATGTGAGTGAGGAAGAATGAGGTGTAAAGAGAACACACCAGGTTTCTCTTCTGAGCAACTTGGTGGGTGATGGTGCCACTCACTGGAGCGGCAGAAAAGATACCGATTGGGGGAAATTATCAGTTCAGTTGCTGAGTTTGAAGTACCTACAAAAATTTCAGGTAAAGATGTTGAAGATTGACTGAAGAAATGTGTCTACTATTCAGGACAGAGGTTGGGACTGGAAATATGAATGAGAAGATTAGTGATTTCAAAGATGGGGATGTGGATGTGGCTATTGGAGTGGGTGGCAAGTGCAGTGAAGAAAGGCGGGGGCTTCCCTGGTGGCGCAGTGGTTGAGAATCTGCCTGCCAATGCAGGGGACGCGGGTTTGAGCCCTGGTCTGGGAGGATCCCACATGCCGCGGAGCAACTAGGCCCGTGAGCCACAATTACTGAGCCTGCGCATCTGGAGCCTGTGCCCCGCAACAGGAGAGGCCGTGGCAGTGAGGGGCCCGCGCACCGCGATGAAGAGTGGCCCCCGCTTGCTGCAACTGGAGAAAGCCCTCGCATAGAAACGAAGACCCAACACAGCCAAAAAAATAAAGTAAATAAACAAATAAGTCAGGAGCTCTAAAAAAAAAAGAAAGGCGTAGAAAATGAAAAAATGAAAAATCTGTGAGGCTGGATGTCGAATGGCTCATTCATTTAGTTGTAAGTGTTAACTTGGGATTAGGATGGAGAGATACATTGAGCCAGTTGTGACCAGAGATTGTTAGAGTAATATAGTCAAATAATACAAATATCAAAGGAGTGTGGCTTTACTTAAGAGTAGAGAAGAAGTAGTTCTCTACTCTTCAGGAGTTCTGAAGAAGTATGAAGGAATAAAGAGTATATTAACTTCTTCACCAGACCTCTGAAGTACCTGAAGTATGGCAAAAAATGCAGCTTCCATTTGAGAGAGAAAAGCTGTGTCTTACGGGAGAATCAGGATTTGGGTAAGAAAGGAGGTTTAAGGCCAGGGTCCTAGCAATGGTTTGGGAGAATGAGGGATGTTTGGAAGTCTTTATATTATTGAATGGGAATTGTAGAGAAGAAACTAGAAAGATTTTGGAGGGAGTGAAAGAATTTGAGATTGGGTAGGTTAGAAGGATAGCACATTACTGTAGTATTTAAGAGTAAAGAAGTTGAGAGGAGCTTATGTTTCAATCACTGACCAAGAAAAACCCCTGTGACTGCACTGCTGATAATTTCCCGGGGGATGACGGACCTTCAGGCCTCATGGCATTCAGCCTAATGTTATATTTTTATTGGGCATTTGTAAAAATAAATGTACACCTTAATTTTCTATTGTGTTCTATTTAGAGATAATACAACTTTGAATTATATTCTCTAAAAACATGAGCCACATTGAACTAATCAAAAATTTTTTTGGTTAGAAGATATCATGGTTATATATTTCCCTTTGGTATTTTAATTTTTTGCTATATTTTAAGTCTGTCTCAAAAATTAACTTTAGCTAGAAATTATATCATAAACGAATAATATTCTGAAGAACTTCTGTGAAATTTGTCTCTACTGAAGCTGAGCTATAGTATACTTTGGCAGTTGATTAATTTGGCTTATTAATGCATTGTGATAGTAAGTGTATTTTGCTGGTCACTTCTGTGGGATATTTTGTATAATGTGAGTCATAGTTTCCAGAAAATATCTTTACAATATATAGATTGTGGAATGACCTATTTCTATTTTACATTGAATTAAAAATGCTTTTAGGTGATGAAATTTTTATTGCCATTTAAGGAGAAATAGCTAAAAATGTCTTTCCATCTTTGTAATGAGCTTTGCTTCTCTTGGTCAGTGTTATATATAAATGATACGTGTGCACTGTATGTATATACACACGTATGTAAGCATATGTATGCGTGTCATCACTCTATCTAGGTGAACTCTCCGTGGACACTTGCATACATTTTGTATTCTACATTTGGATGTTGTGTTGTATTAATGTCAATGGGCTGAAGTTGGTCGATAATGTTGTTTAAATCTTCTATATCCTTACTGTTTTCCCCCCTCTTCTATGAAGTACTGAGAAAGTTATGTTAAACTATCATTGTGTACTTGTCTATTTCCCTTCTAGTTCCATTGTGTTTTGCTTCATATTTTTAAAAGTTTTGTGTGTATGCATTTATGAATTTATGTCTTCCTGATTGAATGACATTTTCACATTATGAGTCCCTCTTATCTTGAAATCTACTTTGATGTTAATGAAGTCACAGTAACCTTCTTATGTTTAACATTTGCATGTTATAGCTTATTTCATATTTTAATTTCAATTTATCTGTCTTTATATTTGAAGAGTTACTTGTGCAAACAGCATATATTTGGATCTTTTAATCCAGAAATTTGTTACTTTTAACAGGAGTTCATTTGTATTTAATTATAATTATTGATAAGGGTAGGTTTTAAGTTTACCATCTTGATATTTGTTTTCTATTTGTTCCATTTGTTTTTAACTCCATTATTCATCTTTTTTCTGCCTTCTTACAGAGATTAATCAAGTATTTAAAAAATGTTCCATTTTATTTTCTTATTGGCTTTTAGTTATACCTCTGAATTATTTTTGAAATCATTGCTTTAGGGATTATGATATGTATATCCTAAATCATTATCAGAAATAGATTGTTTTTGAAGTTTTTAAAAAATTTGATATGGAATTTTGGGTTGACAGTTTTTTGTTTTTTGTTTTTCCTTTCAGCACTTTACAGATGGTGTTCAGTGGTTTTCTTGCATCCATTGTTTCTAATTAGAAGTCAGTTGTAATTCTTATCATTGTCCCTTTGTATGAAATGTTTTTTCTGTGGCTACTTTAAACTTTTTCTGATGTGAATTTCAGCAGTTTAGTAGATGTGTGACTCTCTTTGAATTTGACTAACTTGGGCTTTTCTGAGCTTCTTGTATCTGTAAGTTGATGTTTTATACCAAATTTGGGAAATTTTTGCCCACTATTTTTACAAATATTTTTTTCTGCCCTATTATCTTTCTCTTATTATTCTGGAAATCCAGTTTTACATATGATAGGATACTTGCTGTTATCTCAGATGTTACTAAGGTTCTGTTTGTTAAAACATTTTTTCTTTTTTTAGCTTGCATAATTTCTATTGATCTATCTTCTGGCATTGACATCACTTAGGCAATGTCCAATCTACTGTTAAGCTCGTTCAGGGAATTTAGGTTGTTTTTTGTCTTTTAAGTTTCTATTTCTTTTTTTGTGTGTATGTGTGATCTGTTTTTTATAGTTGTATTGAAATATAATTATAAATAAAATTGTAAGATAAAGTGTACAACATGATTTGATACACATATACATTATTAAAGGATTCCCTCCATTAAGTTGATTAACATATACATCACCTCCCCCGTTTTTGGAGAAAAGATTTAAGTTCTACTCTCCTGGGCAAATTTCAATTATATAATACAGTGTTATCAACTATACTCACCATATTATACATTAGATCTTCAGACTTCTTTCACCTTATAACTGAAAGTTTGCACCCTTTTACCAACTTCTTCCTATTTCTCCCAACCCCACAGTTCCTCATAACCACCACTCTCCATTTCTATGAACTACACTTTTTTTTAAGTTTCCACATGTAAATGGTGCTATGCAGTATTTGTCTTTGTCTGGCACTTATAATAAGTATTATATATATATATATAAAATATATGTTTATTATTATATATAATTCTTCACTTATAATAATGCCCTCCAGGTTCAGGTTCATCCATGTTATTGAAAGTTATAGAATTTCCTTCTTTTTTAAGGCTGAATAATATTCATGTGTGTGCGTGCATGTGTGTGTGTGACATTTCTCGAGCCATTCATTCATCTACAGACACTTAGGTTGTTTTCATACTTTGTCTATTGTGAATAATGATGCAACAAACATGGGAGTGCAGATATCTCTTCCAGATAATGTTTTGTTTTGTTTTTTCCTTTGGATATATACCCAGAAGTGGGATTGCTGGATCATATAATAATTCTATTTTTAATTTATTGAGGAACCTCCACACTGTTTACCATAACAGCTATACCAGATTACATCCCCACCAACCATGCACAAAGGTTCCCTTTTCTCCACATCCTTGCCAGCATTTGTTTTCTCTTGTCTTTTTTGATAATAGCCATCCTAACATGTATGAGGTGATATCTCATGGTGGTTTTTGTTTGCATTTTCCTGATGATGAGTGATGTGTTGCATGTTTTCATGTACATGTTGGCCATTTGTATATCTTATTTGGAAAAATGTCTATTTAAGTCCTTTGCCTATTTTATAATTGGGCTTTTTTCTTTTTTGCTATTGAATTATATGAATTCCTTGTATATTTTGGATATAACCCCTTATTGGACATATAGTTTGAAAATATTATATCTCAGTCAATAGATTGCCTTTTCATTTTGTTGAAGGTTCCCTTTGCTGATCACAAGCTTTTTAGTTTGATGTAGTCCCATTTAAAAATTATTGCATATGCTGTCTTTGTTTTGCTATCAAATCCAAAAAATCATTTCTAAGAACAATGCTAAGGAGTTTATCCTTGCTATTTCTTTCTAGGAGTTGTACTGTTTCAGGTCTTACACACAGTCCTTAATCCATATTGAGCTGATTTTTGTGTATGGTGTAAGATAGGTGTTCAGTTTCATTTTTTGTATGTAGCAATTCCGTTTTACCAATTTCATTTGTTGAAAAGACTGTCCTTTCCTCATTGTTATTTTTGGTTCCTTTGTTGAAAATTAATTACCATATATGCATGCGTTGATTTCCGGCTCTCTGTTCTGTTCCATTGATCTATGTATCTATTCTGCCAGTACTATAGTGTTTGATTACTTTAGCTTTATAATATAGTTTAAAATCAGGAAGTGTGATGCTTCCAGCTTTGTTCTTCTTTCTCAAGATTACATTGGATATTTGGATCTTGTACAAATTTTAGGATTTTTTTTTCTATTTTTGTGAAAAATTTCATTGGAATTTTTATGGGGATTATAATGAATTTTTAGATTGTATGGACAATTTTCAAATAGTATGGACATTTTAACAGTATTAGTTTTTCGAGTCCATGAGCATGGAATATCTTTCCATTCATTTGTATCTTCTTCAGTTTCTTTCATCAATGTCTTTTTGTTTTCAGCATATAGATCTTTCACCTCCTTAGTTCAATTTATTTCTAAGTACATATTTCATTCTTTGTGATGCTATTTTAAAAGGGCTTATTTAATTAATTCTCTTTCAGATAGTTTGTTGTTAGTGTATAGAAACACAACTGATTTTTTTTTTATTGATTTTGTATCCTGCAACTTTACTGAATTGGTTTATTAGTTCTAACACTTTTAGGGCAGTGAAACCTTTAGGGTTTCTATATCATATAGAATAATATAATAATATGTAATCTTCAAATAGAGCAGTTTTACTTTTTCCTTTCTAATTTGAATGCCTTTTATTTCTTTTTCTTGTCTGATTGCTTCAGATAGGACTTCCAAAACTGTGTTGGATAAAAGTGGTGAGAATGGGCATCCTTGTCTTGCTCCTGATATTATAGGAAAAGCTTTCAGCTTTTCACTATTGTGTATGATGTTAGCTGTGGACTTGTGATATATAGCCTTTATTATATTCTCTTTATACCCAATTTCTTGAGAGTTTTTATCATGAAAAGATATTTTGTCAAATGCTTTTTTGCATCTGTCCAGATAATCATATGATTTTTATCTTTTATTTTGTTAATGTGTATAACATTGATTGATTTGTAGATTTGAACCATCCTTACTTCTCTGGAAAATCCCACCTGATCATGGTGTATGATCCTTTCTAATATACTGCTGAATTAGCTTTTCTAATATTTCACTGAGTATTTTTACATCTCTGTTCATCAAGGATATTGACCTCTAATTTTGTTTTCTTGTAGTATCCTTGTCTGGCTTTGGTATCACAGTATGCTGGCCTCATAAAATTGGTTGGAAGTGTTTTCTCCTCTTCTGTTTATTGGAAGAGTTTGAGAAGGATTGGTATTAATTCTTCTTGATTTGATTTTCTAGAAGCCATCTGGTCTTGGACTTTTGTTTTTTGGGAGATTTTTGATTACTGATTCAATTTCATTACTAGTAATTAGTCTATTCACATTTTCTATTTCTTCCTGATTCAGTCTCGGTAGGTTGTATGTTTCTAGGAATTTATTCATTTCTTCTGGGTTTTACAGTTTGTTGGTTTATAGTTGTTCATAATCATCTTTTATGATCCTTTCTATTTCTGTACTATTAGTCGTAATGTCTCCTTTTTCATTTATAATTTTATTAATTTGAGTCCTCTCTTCTTTTGGTAAGTCTAGCTAAATGTTTGTCTAGTTATCTTTTTAAGAAATCAGCTTTTAGTTTCTTTGATCTTTTCTATTGTCTTTTTAGTTTCTGTTGTATTTATTTACACTCTGATCTTTGTAATTTTCTTCCTTCTACTAACTTTTGGCTTAGTTTATATCTCTTTTTCTAATTACACCTCAGGTGTAAAGCTAGGTTGGTTTTTTGATCTCACCTTCTTAGAACTGTCTTTGTTGCATCCCATAAGTGTTGGTATGTTGTATTTCCCTTTTCATTTGTGTCAGGCTATTTTTTGACTTCCCATCTGGTTTTTTCCTTTGACCCATTGGTTGCTCAGGAGCATGTTAATCTCCACATATTTGTGAATTTTCCAGTTTTCTTCTTGCAGTGGATTTTTGCTATTTACTGGACATGCCAAGTATAATCTCTTCTCAGATCCTTTGCCCTGTTACCATTGCTTGAAATACTCTTTTTCCAGATATCCCATAAATGGTTCCCTCACTTTCTCTCTATTGATAAATACCATCCTTTCTCCTCACCTCTCCCATTATTACTCTCTCTGACATATCAATCAGTCAATCAATCATATATTTTCATCTCCTTATCTTGAACAACACTTCCCTATACAATTTTCTGTGATGATGGTAATATTCTATATCTGCAGCATCCAATAAAGTAGCCACTAGCCACAATGTGACTATTAAGTATTTGAATGTGACTGAGGTACTAAATTTCTAATTTTATTTAATTTAAGTAGCTACATGTGACTAGTGACTACTTTATTGTGTAGTGCAGGTATGGAATGTATGAGAAAGGGAGGCTTGTTTTTTTTTTTTTCTTTGATGCATCCTGGTAGCTATGTGCATGTAGATACTCTGTAAATAGCTGTTGAATGAATAGATGAACAGTGATACCCATCAATCCTGTTTATCCCTGAATTCTTAACTCTTTTAATCTATAATTGCAGACTGAACACTTTTTAGTCATCTCCAGACATTCCCAAGCTTTTAGGTGTTCAGCAATGGTCCTGTAGCTCCGTGGGACCTCCTCACAAAGTTCTGCATTATACATCAAAGATCCTAAATTGTATAAATTATATAAATTAGACTGAAGCATAATGGGCAATATGGGTTACAGATAAAGGAAAATGCAAGGTGTAGGAGGTGGTCTTCTCTATCACAGAGTTCATATTTGGCGAAAGTATTAAATGAATGAATCTTTTCCTTTTGTGTTCTAGCCAAGCATCCATGTGAGTCATGCTTTTCCCAAGACTAAAGAGCCCCAAATCTTTCCCTTTGCTCTCTTTATTCTCCCAAATAAGAGCTCTTTCAGCTATCCCTGAATATAGTATCCATCATGAAGTCTGAAGAATCATACAATAAGCTGCTCCCACTAGCCCATTCTTATGACAAAATCCTCATGGCTGTTATCCTTATGAAAAAGTTCTTATGGTTGAAAATCCTCATTGCCACCCTCCATAATAATAATTACAGTTTTGGAGATGGGCTTGGCAGTTAGATGCTCTTAAAACTTAAAAATGAAAGTAGAATTTAAAAGAAAGTTTGAATAACACAAATGTTGGGTCATTGGTTTTCAATTCCAGTGGAGCTTCCATGGAGCTTCCTTCCGGAATTGATACCAAGACCTCAACTCACTCATACTGCCTATCCCCAACATTTCTTCAACCATGTTTTATGTGTATGTGCCGTTGTGCAAAATTATTTTATTTGTCAAAGGGCTCAGCTTTGAAAAGTTTGCAGATCACTTCATTTATTGATTACCTCAGTAAGACTTTTGAAAGAAGCCAGAGAGCAGTGAGTTCAATGTTGAATTTTCTGACAAAAGGGTTATCAATGTTGCTGATTCAAAGGTCATGTATTTGGTTTGGATGCAAGGAGCGCAAGTAATGAAATTGGTATTATTATGAAAAATTGGTGAGTAGGACGTGTTCCTATAGGGTCTTATAGGCAGGGCCTCAAAAAGTAGTTTTGGTTTCTTTAAATTAAGCAAAGCTTGTTTTTGTAAACAGCAGGAAAAGAGAGATCCACAGCAAGCTTTTCGATTATGGCTTAAAAAAAAGCACGAAGAACAGTTGAAAGAAAGAAAGACAGAAGAACTGCGAAAGCAAGAGGAATGCTTATTCTTCCTTAAAGGAACAGAAGGCCGTGAAAGGGCCTTTAAACAGTAAGTCAAAGGCAGGGCATTTTTCCCCCTTCCTCATGGTCATTTTAGAAAGTTATATAGTCAATAAAACTTTAAAAACTTGATCTCATTACATACCTATTCAATTTTTTTTTTTAATTTTTATTTCTCTTATTAGGTTCACCAACTAAATTGTTTTTAAATTTATTTATTTATTTGTTTTTGGCTGTGTTGGGTCTTCGTCTCTGTGCGAGGGCTTTCTCTAGCTGCGGCAAGCGGGGGCCACTCCTCATCGCGGTGCGCGGGCCTCTCACTATCGCGGCCTCTCTTGTTGCGGAGCACAGGCTCCAGACGCGCGGGCTCAGTAGTTGTGGCTTGTGGGCTCTAGAGCACAGGCTCAGTAGTTGTGGCTCATGGGCTTAGTCGCTCCGCGGCATGTGGGATCTTCCCAGACCAGGGCTCAAACCCGTGTCCCCTGCATTAGCAGGCAGACTCTCAACCACTGCGCCACCAGGGAAGCCCCCCTATTCAATTTTAAAGCCACAGTTTTAACAATATGTGAGAAAATTCTTTAACTCCATACTTTGCATAACATCTATACCATTTTTTCAAGGTATTTTTCAATACTAAAATTGGTTCTTATGGCACCAGGGTGATAACCTTTGATAGCTTACCATTGATTGATTGATTGATTGGTTCATTTCTTAGAGAAATAGGCCAAAGATTGGTTACAGCTTCTCCTACACAGTCCTCAGGAAAACGTAATAAAGAGTTGCATTTACCAATAAATATTTTTCTGTAAAGAAAAGCAGTCAGGCTGAGGAGGAGGATCTGTACAGACCAAATGAAAAGGAGATTTGGACACATATTTTGGTAATTTAAGGCAAACCTGGTCTCCCTTCAGTTGCCTGGGTGAGAGTCTGTATTACCTGGTTTATTCTGAGGAAACCGACATGGCTTCATAATTTGGCCAGCACGCCTTGGGCGAGGGAGTGAATATTGTGTCCAGTTGTTTGAAGTTCACTTCTTTCTTTCATTTCTATCTTTTTTGCTATCTTTCTCTTTTTAGTTTCTTTGCCTCTTTCTTTCCTTTCCTTCTTTAAAAAAATATCCATATCCCTTTATTATAACAGATGCAGTGAATGTGCATTGTGGAAATGGAGGGGAATAAACTCACATTTTCATCACCCAGGAATCACTATTGTTAGCACTGTACTGCATAACTTCTAGATATTTCTCTGTACATATATTTACAGTTTTAAAATATAAATTGAGATCATACTGTATATACTGTTCTGCAATCTGCTTATTTTTGTTAATGATCTCATCTAATATCTAGCCTATAACCATTTTTTTCCCAATCGACCCCTAAATGACTACAGTTAATTTGCTCAAACTGATATCCAATTTCAAAACCACACGACATTAGATTATGAGGTTTCTTAAGTCTCTTTTATACTAATGTAGTTATTTATTTGTCTGGATTTATTTCTGAAAAAATTATATATACACACACACACCACGTATGCACTTTCATACCAGAGGTGTGAGTATACAGTTATTTTTAATGTTATTTTACCTAAGCAAGTTTTATAGACTTAAATTTGTTAGAATATGGACTCTTCCTTCACCCTTTTTGATGTTTCTTGTGCTTAGGCTTATTTTTCCATTTTAAGGGAGAACTATTTTATGCACTGAAAAGCAAGAGCTCTATAATTTCTCCACCAAGAAGAGCAAGACGACATTTCTGCATGCTGGTATTCTGCATGCTGCTTAAGTAATGTTTTAGAATACAGTTAGTTGCAAAAAATAAGTTATTTGGTATCTGTCAAATACTTATTTGCTTAGAAAATCATATTTTAAAAAAAAGATAGGACCTATGTCACGTAAAATAGTGTGTTTATTCCTTTAAAAAGTTTTTTTAGTTGGCAGTTTCCTTATTAGACAAACTTAATTTCAAACATTTGATTCTAAATGTGACTATGCTTCCTTGTATGAGCCTTTGGTATAAGCCTGAAATTTTTCAGTTAATACTAATTTGTGTTATGAACAGAGCTTTTTAATCTACAGAAATCCAATTTCCTTTGTCTATAGTAATAACTTTATAGTATGAAGAGTATATTCAGGTTGATACTCAACAGGTCTGTTCATGTCTTTTTCTACAGATGGCTAAGAAGGAAACGGATAGAAAAACTAGCAGAGCAACAAGCTGTCAAAGAAAGAACTAGGCAGCTCCGACTGGAAGCAAAGTGTTCTAAACAGTTACAGTACCACCTATATAATATGTCAGAAGCCAGATCTTTTCGTTTTACTGATCATTACAGCTGAAGGTATCTATTAAATACTTCATTTGGAAGCTGCTGTCCTCAAAATTTTGGATATCATTTCTTATGGCCTGTGTGCTTTGGTCATACTCTAAATTATGGAAATGCTATTTATCTTTTGGTAATGTTGATAGTGAATTTATCTTATTTCTTTTAACACTAGAGAAAAATAAATTTCTTCTCTCATAGCATTGTAATGTGTTATACCACCTGTTAGTCCATGCAAAGAATTGAACAACAAATGAACTCTACATTCCTTTACTTCTAAATTATTTTAACATTTCTAGCTGGAACGGACACAAAAAAGAGACAGATATCTATTCTTAGTTTCTGTTATCATTTAAAAAAAATGCAATAGAACATTTCATAAGGCAGGAGGAGTGACCTCTTAAACAAGCCTGGTTCAAGGCCTGATACAAAGTCCTAATTATGTCAGATTTGAATTTGAATACCTATGGCAAGCTAAGCAGTAGGTTAGGCCTACTTCCACGTGTTCTTTAAAAAAAAAAAGATAGTAACAATTATGTATACTATTTTGGGTATGTTATACAAAATTATCCAGCTCTTATTGAGAGTTTATATAATGTGCCCGGTATTGTTGTAAATGCTTTGCATAAATAATTTGATCTAATCCTTATAACAACCCTATTAGTCTTGTTTTGCAGATGAGGAAACCAAAGTACATAGGTGAGCAGTTTGCTCACAGATTCTGAGATCTGAATGATTGCAAAATCCTTTCTGTTAGTTATATTATAAAGCTTACATACCTTGGTAGACATTTGTGGGTATATAGGACTATACAGGAATCCAGTGTGTGGGAGAACAGTATTCTTGATATGTGTAAGAGCACTTAAGGAGTGGAGGACAAAGGCAAACATACAAGTGTGATGGGGAGTGGAGAATTGCTGTAGGAGTTCTGTTAAAGCTTCAAAAGACAAGGTTCTTATCAACTGGGTATTTGTACCTTAATCACTTGACCCTAAATTAGAAAACACAGAGAACTATTCAATCCTGTCTCAACTTCCTATAGCACTTTGAGCATACACCAGACAATTTAACATTTCATTATAACTAGTCTTGTGTTGTTTAAAGTTTATCCTTAATGATAAAAAGCAATTTTGCATTTAAATATTCCACAACATTTTTACAAAAAAAGCTGTTGGAATTTTCATAAGGATTGCAGTGAATCTGTAGATGGCTTTAGGCACTATTGCCGTCTTAATGATATTGTCTTCTAATCCATAAACACAGGATGTCTTTTCATTTAGTGCAGCAATGTTTTATAGTTTTCAGTGTACAAATCTTTCACCTACTTGGTTAAATTTATTCATAGATATTTATTCTTTCGGATTCTATTGCAAATGGAATTGTTTTCTTAATTTTCTTTATGGGTTGTATACTCAAAACACTAACATAGATGATTTTTGTGCATTGATATTGAACCCTGCAACTTTGTTGAATTTGTTTATTAGCACTAAACTTTTCTGGTGATTTTTTTTTTTTTTCATTTTCTCTATATAGGATAATATCATTTTCAAATAGGGGTAGTTTTACTTCTTCCTATCCAATGGGATGCCTTTTATTTATTTATTTTCTTGCCTGATTACTCTGGCTAACATGTCTAGTATAATGTAGAGTAGTAGTAGTGAAAGTGGGCATCCTTGTCTTTTTTTCCCCACAGTTTAATTGCTCTATGCATTTATTAGCTAATATTAATGCAGCAGAGGGGACAAAAGCTCACAAACACTCCACATATTTCACAAGATGCATTGCAGGAAACAAAGTGACTAAGAAGGATCAATAGTATCCTAGGGTCTTGGTGGACACATTTCTGGAGGAGATGGACCTCTTATTTCTGGTGGAGGGGGGTCTCATTCCTGGAGGGGGCATGCCTATTGGCATCCCTCAAGTAGGGGGGAGCCCAATTGGTGGGCCCATGGGTGATCGTATACCAGGTGGAAGAGCCATAATTCCTAGAGGTGGGGTTGCTCGACCAACAGGTGTGGGGGCAGTCCCCCATCCTGGTGGATATTGAGTTGGGGCTCCAGCAATGCTGGCAGCAGCAGCAACTGCAGCAGCTGCTACAGCGCCTCTTCCCTGTGGGATCATTACCTGTTGGCATGGCCCCCAACCCCTCGGACAGGGCCTGCTAACCCAGGAGGAGCCTGGGGAATTTGAACACCAGCTGGACCATCTCTGCCAGCTGCCCTGCCAACTCCAGGGCCTCCTGCAGCTCCAGCAAGTGGTACCCAAGCAATGCTAGTATCTTTGGGGGGGTGGTCGCTCCACGCAGTGGAGCAAGTTCCCCCCACGCAGCAACACCTGACCCAAAACCCGTTTTACTTCACGCTCTGCCTGCTTCGCATTCTTTGGCTTGATCTTCCTGAACTCATCACAATCACAGAGGATCAAGTTCATATGCTTGTCAAAAGCCTTGAAGGTGCCAATGAAGATCTGGCCATCTTGCAGGATACATCTCATCCTAGAGTCAATGTGCTGCAGCATCTTGCTGCTCTTTCCCAGAGTCATGACTGCTATTCCACCAAATCCAATACCTACAGGAAAGTTTTGGGATCCTTAAGACCTAAGGGAAGGCTGTTTTTTTTTCTCTTGGAATCAGCTACCCAGGTGTTCCAATACTGCTTTAACCACCTCTTGGTGTCTCAGTTAAGAATGCCTGTCTCAGTTCCGCATGGAAATCCACCACAGGTACTTGCTGCTGCTGTTGAGACCACCTCGGGTACAGGCGACACTCCTGGTTGCTCAGCGAGGCTGTCCTTCTACGTTTGACTTGGACTTCCACCTCTGGGATGTGCTATTCCATAGTCCAGCTCAAGTGTAAGCGGTCCCTGGCCCTGCTCCATCGTGCCACTGGCCGCTTCTCAATACAGAATGTCTCCAGCGGCCGTTCCATTCTGCCTGGGCATCCTTGTTTTGTTCTTGATCTTAGGAGGAAAGTTTTAGTCTTTTAGCATTAAGTATGATGTTAGCTGTGGGTTTTCCATAAATGCCCTTTATGAAGTTGAGGAAGTTCTATTCTTATTCCTCCCTCTTACTCCTTCTATTGCTATTTTTCTGAGTGCTTTTGTCATGAAAGTGTGTTGGGTTGTATCAAATGCTTTCTGCATCAAGTGAAATGATGTGGTTTTTCTTCTTTGTTCTATTAATGTGATATATTACATTGGTTGATATTCTTATATTGAACCACCCTTGCATTCCTGAGACAAATACCACTTGGTGGTATATAATCCCTTTACTATGATATTGTATTTGGTTTGCTAGTATTTTGTGAGGATTTTTTTCATCTGTATTTGTAAGAGAGATTTATCTGTAGTATTTTTTTCTTGTGTCTTTGTCTGGCTTTGGTATCAGGGTAATGCTGGCCTCAAAATGAATGGGGAAGTGTTCCCTGTTCCCTCTGCTTTTATTTTCTAGGAAGGGACTGAGGTGGATTGGTATTAATTCTTTAAATAGTTGGTAGAATTCACTAGTGAAACTATCTGGTCCTGGACTTTTCTTTGTTGGGATGTTTTTTGTTTTTTAATATACTTTATTTTTTAGAGCAGTTTTAGTTTCACAGCAAAGTTGAGCAGAAAGTACAGAGAGTTCCCATATATCCCCTGCTCCCTCCCTCCCTAAAACCTTCCCCAGTATCAACATCCCTCACCAAAGTGGTACATTTGTTGCAATCAATGAACCTACATTGACACATCATCACCCAACATCCATAGCTCACATTAGGATTCACTCTTGGTGTTGGGAGGATTTTGATTACTGATTTAACCTCGTTATAGGCTTGTTCATATTTCCTATTTCTTGAGTCAGTTTTGGTAAATTGTGTTTCTAGGAATTTGTCCATTTCATTCAGGTTATTTAATTTGTTGGTGTATAATTGTTCCTTTATTTAAATGAGGTTGGTAATAATGTCCTACTCTCATTTCTGAGTTTAGGTATTTGCATCTTCAGTTTTTCATAGTCAGTCTGGCTACAGGTTTGTCAATTTTGCGGATCTTTTCAAAGAACCAGCTTTTGATTTCCTTGATTCTGTTTTTCTATTTTATCGCCACCCTAACTTCAATTGTCTTCCTTCTGCTAGTTTTGGGTTGTTTGCTCTTTTTTTTCTAGTTCCTTAAGGTGTAATGTTAGGTTGTTGATATATGAACTCTTTTTTTTGTTTGTTTAGCTCAGTTAACTGTTATCTTTATTATTGACACTCTTAAACCAACAGTTGCAGAGGTGTGCCACTAGTTTGTGGTTACAAGAGTGTATGTATATAATTTTTTTAAGTTTTTTTTATTGTGGTAAAATATGTATTACCTGATTTATGATTTTGACCATTTTAAAAAATGTAAAATTCAGTGTCATTAAGTACATTCATATGTTGTGCAACCATCACCACTATCCATCTCCATAAATTTTCAACAGCCCAAACTGAAACTCTGTACCTAATAAACAAAACTCTCCATTCTGCTTTCCCTTAACCCTGGGTAACCACTATTCCACTTTCTGTCTCTATGAATTTGATTATTTCAGGTATGTCAAATAAGTGGAATCATATACTGTTTGCCCTTTTGTGTCTGGTTTATCTAGTATAGTGTCTTAAAGATTCATCTGTGCTGTAGCATATCAGAATTTACTCCTTCTTAAGGCTGAATAATATTCCATTGCATGTATATACTGCATTTTATCTATTCATGCATCAAAGGACATGTGAATTACTATTTTTTGGCTATTGTGAATAATGCTGCTATGAACATTGGTATACAAATATCCTTTTGAGTCCCTGCTTTCAATTCTTTTGGGTATCTACCTAGAGGTGTAATTGTTGGATCATATGGCAATTGTGTGTTTGACTGTTTGAGGAACTTCCATACTGTCCTCAATAATGGCTGCACCATGTTACATTCCCACCAGCAATGCGCAAGGGTTCCAGTTTCTCCACATCTTTGCCAACACTTGTTATTTTGCTTTATTGGTAATAGCCATCCTAATGGATATGAAGTGATATCAATTTGCATTTCCCTAATGATTAGTGATGTTGAGCATCTCTTGATGTGCTTATTGGCCATTCGTGTATCTTTTTTTGGAGAAATGTCTATTCCTTTGCCCATTTTTTAACTGGATTGTTTTTAGGTTGTTGAGTCATAGCCCTTTATTTATTCTGGACACTAGACCCTTAATAGATAGATACATCATTTGCAAATATTTTCCTCCATTGTGTAGGATGCCTTTTCATTCTGTTGCTTATTTCTTTTGCTGTGCAGACGGTTTTAATTTTGATGAGGTTTAATTTATCTATTTTTTTCTTTTGTTGCCTGTACTTCTGGTGTCATAGTCAAGAAATCATTGCCAAATCCACTGTCATGGAGCTTTTCCTCTATGTTTTCTTCTATGTTTTATACTAAGTAAACCTAAAGGAAAGGCTGAAGAATCAGTTGTAAATAGTATAAGCTAGATGAAGACTTGAATTGAAGCACATCATTCTGGGGGAAAAATAAATAAATATTCACACTAAAGAAGGTAGAGAAATTTATTGCCACTTGAAACTATAACTCAGATGAATCAGACCAAAACAAAACAGAACAAAACCATTAAGTTGACATTAAAACATATTGTTATTTGATCAGATTTGTCTTTTGAGGATTTCTTTACTGATAGGCACTTCTGCAACCACTTAGGGTAATTTGGTATAAACATTTTGTGGACATTTTTAAAGGTGTATAAAAGGATGTTTGATGATAGCCAGTCATAAGTAAATAATAATATATATGACATAAAAATTAATTGATGAATTGCATTTTTGAGTTTGAACAATGTTCTAGAAAGATCCTACTTTCTCTGCCATATTTCATAAGTATCAAATTGGATATTCCTGTTGTGCTGCAATTGCCAAAATGAGCCCAATAGTTAGAATGTTTCGTCTATATATCAAGTTGCATCCATTCAAAATATGGAATCCCCTGCACAAAACCAAAATGAGAACATGTTTTGCTCAAGCATTTGTTAATGTGGCTGTAAAATATTTAAAAGTTTCCTAACATATAGCATTTATTTTTAAAGTAGTCCCTTCACCCACAGTATTTCCATAAGACTCTTTTGTAGCTCCTAAAAATCACCAAAAAGGGAAAGGACTCCTATCCCACTCCCTCCCCGACCCCTGCCAGCTACTTTTACTTTAGAGTAGGGGGTCAGAAAACTTTTTCTGTAAAGGACCAGATAGTAAATATTTCAGGCTTTGCTAGTCATACAAACCCTGTTGTAGCTACTCAATTCTGTTGTAGCACATGAAACCAACCACAGACAACAGTACGTGAATGGGTGTGGTTGCATGTGACCCAAGGCTGTAGTCTGCCAATCCTTGCTTTAGAGTACAGAAATTAGTTTGCTTATGTAAAATATATAGCAAGATAGATAAATAATAAATTAGGGCCTAAAAGAAAGGTACAGAATCTTTTTCTTTTAGTCCTTTAGGAAAACCATCCTGTAATGCCTGTATTGTCTATTTTAAATATATCTACACAGTTTCATTTTTTCCTTACCCTGAGATATTTATTAAGAAAGGGTAATCCGGAGTCCAGTACATGAAACATCTTTGGGGATATATATTATTTAAATAGAAAGTGATAATACTTCTAGCATCAAAAGAACCCCAGCTGCCAAATAATAATGACTCTATAGTGTGCCTCCAACATCTTGACTGTTAAAGGGCAATAAGTTCTCCCTGGCAGTGATTACAGCAATTGAAAGTTATATTTTCATATCTTGTATAGGGATGAAATCGTCCAATATTTTTCTTTGTAGCAAGTAAGGTGGTTGGTGAAGACTTAGAAAATGGATTATCAGGTGAGCTCTCTGTACAGCTTACTGGATCCAAACTGCGTAGAACCTAAGGAAAATAAGAGGTGATGTCAGATGTATGCAGTAAGGACTTAAAAGCCCTTGGTTTTATTAATATATAACTACCAATAAGTGCTATTTCATTAATATGTAACTGCCATAAAAAATAACATCTGAATGATGAATTTGATTAGAGAACTTATGCCTTTTCTCAAAAAGCTCTAAATTTGACAATGATGTCAAGTTATTATATTACCTAGGTTACCTATTTTTAAAAATAATGAAATTACTCTTATGCATATTGATGAAAATATATGAAAACATAAAAGAAAATTAGGTTATATCAATCTTACTGTAAGTGATGTTGATTTTTATCTTTAATCAAAAAGTATACCTTTCTCCCTCAGTCCTTCATTGAGCTGCTTGGAATTGGGATTCTGCCTTCATTCTTCTACTGAAATGTTGTTTCAAAGTTTTTGATCATTTACTTGTAAAATCAATGGTTTTCATTTCTCTTTTTCTAATTTATATGCAATATTTTATGCTAATGATCATGTTTTTGTTTCTTGGATTCATGGACACCATACTCTCTTAATTCTTCTTCTCCTCTGATTTTTCCTATTCTGTTTCCTTTACTGAGACCCACAACAGGAGGAACTCTTGGGTTGAAAAAAATTCTCCAATTAAGGGCAAGGATAACATGGCTGGCTCATAGCTCCTGTTTCTCATTTTCATATTCTTCCAACCATCATCATATGATGAGCATGGGTTATTGGGCAAAGGAGGCAGGTACTGGAATTGGAAAGGAATTGGGAAAAGCAGTGGAGGAAAGAGCTTTCTCTCCTTCTATGTAAGGGTTATTCAAAACAGCTTTCAGAAATGGCTTGAGATGTCTGTTTCCCTAGCTCTCATTGTCCAGCAGGTTTTTGTCCTTCTAAGTTACCAATGCACCCGAAGAGCTATAGCTAATTTAAAAATGTCCTGGCATCATTTAAGAGCTACCATTCTATTTCAGTACCTCTGTTTTTCTACTGGATTACTGCTTTTTCAATTTAGTTTTTGATATCCTTCTATTTTTACAGAACGTGGTTAGATGCTACTGGACAAACAGAGATAAAGGACTTATCTTAAAGCTGCTTATAAATTTAGAAGAGAAAATTATAACAGTACCCCAACTCGCTATATATGTTATTACATTATGTGCCTTTAGAGAGAGAAACAAAATGCCAAAGGAATACAATTAAAGGAGACCAAGATACCAGTATAGATAGAAGGTTTCTAGATTTTAGCCTGAAAGTGATAGGGAAGGATTTTAAGCAGGGTGCCTTTCAGAGAGATCACTCTATACACAACGGGTAGATGAGGGAAGGAGTGGGCACTAAAGCAGACGTGGGAAGAACAGAGAAAGGGAGTTTACAGCAATAATCTAGCTAAGAAATGCTGACCTTGAAGCAATGTGGCTAAAAGGTCCAAGAGACACTAAGGAAGTAGGACTGTCAGTTTTGTTCAATGAGACAATATGGTGGATAAAGGATTGGGAGAAGGGGATGTAAACCAAGCCTTGAGGCTACCCACCATTGTATAGTGAAATAGGAGGGTGTAGGGTTACGTAAGCCAAGGGAAGAGAGTGTTTCAAGATATCAGGAGTAGTTAATTATACCAGATGCTACTGGCAGCAACCAGATAGGCAGCAACACGATAGGCAGCAACACCATTTCCCAACAAAAAGAATCGAAAAAGAGAAACGATTTTGGATAAAGCTGATGAGTTTAGTTTCAGGGACTGATTCAGTAAACAGCTGAACACCTACTGTTGTACAAAGGATTATGCCAGACCTTGAGGAAATGTAAGACGTAAGCTCCTTAAGGAACTTACAGTTTGGGAGAGAGATGGAGAATCAAACAATTGCAATTTAACATGATAAAGAGCTGTACTAGATATATATATGTACAAAATGCAGTGGAAGCCTGGAGGAAGGAACATCTAGGTTTGCCTGTGGGATTCAGGGAAGGCTGATTCTTAAAGGCAGTATAGTGGTTGGGCAAGAAGAGAGATGTTGGGAGGGCAGTCCAGGCAGAGGGAAAGTATGTACAGAGGCATGAGATACAGTGACCTATCTGTGGAATGAAAGTGGTTAACACTGCTGGGATGTGAAGTGCAGAGGGTGGACACACCTGGAAAATGGTCCTAGAGAAGGGGAACTGGAATAATGATTAATGAAAGGCCTTCTCTACAATATGAAATAACTCAGGTTCAGTAATGAGGGAGACTGGGAGCCCTCTGAACAGCAGTACCAAGAATGATGGGATTGGCATTTTTGAAATAACTCACTGGCAGTGGAGGATGGCGTGGAGGCAGGTCAAAAGCAAGGTGGGGATGTTGGTGAGGAGGCTATTGCTAAAGTCTAGCCTGGAGATCAGGTGTCTGAACTTGGGAGAGGGGATAAATCAGAAGGAACTGATAGGACTTATAAAGGCAACAGGATTAGAGGGATGAAGGATATAATAATAATGATACCTACTATCTACTGAGAAATTACTGTACCTATATTGGAAACTGCTACAGGCTTTATATGTATTATTTTATGGAATCCTCAAAACATCCCTATGTAGTAGGTATAGTTCGCTAAGCTAAGGAGTACAGGAGAAGTAGGTTATTTTACTGTTTTTTTTTTTTTTTCAGAATGGGAATACAAATGCAAAAGCAAGGAGAAAAGAGGTTGTTCTATTTTTAGCTGTCTATGGGATAAGCATATGGAGATGTCCAGCTGGATGTAAGTCTCTTAACTCACGGATAAAAACGTCTCCTTTGAAGAAGCTGAAGAAGTCACAGTTGAAGAAGTCACAAGCATAAAGCTATGGGATTAGGATAGTCCCTAGAGAATATAGAAAGTCTGTTATGTAAGGAAAGGCTCAAGAGTGGGCGCAGAAAGAGAATTCTGCCCCCCCGCACCCTCCATCAAACACTGAGAAAGAATGGTCACAGAAGTAGCAAAGAGCTGGGAGAGTATGGCGTTTCAGTAACTGAGGGAGTTTGAAAAGCATGGAGAACAGGTTCCTATGGAACAACAACATTTAAAGGAGGAAAATCTATGAAGAGGAGTTCAGAGAGGCAGCATGAGGTTCAAGAAAGAGTGATGTCACATGAGTAAAGGGAGTATCAAGGAGGCATGCTAGATGAAGTAAAACATGACAAAGTATTTAAATATTCATGACCTTTATAAGAGTACTTTTCGAGAACAGTGGAGCTGGAAGTCTATTGAGCTAAGCAATGGCAGGAGTTGAGGAGTGGATGGTATGTAAGTAGAAATAAGTACAGACAACTTGTTCAAGATTCTTGGTTGTGAAGGGAAGGTCATAAGACCATATATAGAGGACTTAGGATAGAGGGAACATTTTTCCTTTTTAGATGGAAGACACTTGGGCATGTTCTTAAGCCAAAAGGAAAGAGCCAATAGAAGAACTGTTGGTGGGAGGCCTGATGAGCCTGAGGGAACATGCTATGCTTTGGAAAGGAGGAGGGACACCCTTTCCAGTAACAAATATATGTAAGGATGGTTGCCATATAGCTAGGCTTCTGGATAGCAAGTGGGACCTTGAGGGAATTTTCTGCCTCTGCCCTCTTTTTCTTCTGTGAACAAGGAACCAAAGTCATCTGCTGAATCTGAGGTAATAGTTGGATGGGTATAGAAACCAAGAAGGCAAGCAGTTGAACTGACACAAGAATGGGGTTTTCAGGGTACCTGAGAGAAGGATAAGAAAGAAACATATTTAAGAATGTAGTCTAGGCAAGCTATGGCAGGAAAAGAAGCCAGGAGAGTTAGCTGATGAGATGAAGAAAAACAATGTAGGGCCCAAGGGAATAAAAATTATGATGTGATCAAGGAACAGGGGTATTCAGAATGATAGAATTGGAGCTGGAAAGAAAAGCTGAGATCACAGTTCATGGAGAGATGTTGAAGATTTTAAAAGTGGAAAAGTTCTGGTAATGACAAGGCCTATGATGGGGACATGGGAGTCAGATACTGAAGTGTAATGAGGGTGAACCTGGATGGCTGTAGAACTGTGAGACCACAGTATTTGACAGGTCACCTGCATGAGCCCTTAATTCACGCAGGACTGAAGGTACCAGGTCTACACTAATTGATTCTGTGGAGTCTGGCACATTCCCATCTATATGGGGAAAAAACAAGTAACATCTTAGACCAGAAGTAATCAATTATCTACTCTTGATTACTAAGTTAAAAGTTCTACACAGTGGTTTTCATATCAAAATGAGCTCAAGAAAAGGATTATCAATGATTCAGTAGCTAAAAAATAGGTCATCTTTAAAAACAACTACATTTGTTTCTCCTCAAGAATAGAGTGAGAAAATGAAAGCTCAGAGGAGGAAATAATTTTCTACAAGATCACTAGCTCATTAGTATGAGAATCAAATTTTGATCCCATATTTCCTAACTCCCAATGCCAAGCACTTTCCATTACAACATGTCACCTTTCAATAAAAGGCAGTCTTAGAGGTTCCACAGATCACGAAAGAGAAGTATTTTACCGTTTCAGCCATTTTTTCTGCTGGGGTGCTGCAGAATTCAACTGTTGATGGAAACTTTTTTTGACCATTAGTGCCAACATTTCCCAGAAGATGAGAATTTATTGCTTTTGCCAACTTGTGATTTGTTAACGCTAGTTCTGCTGTGCTGTGAGGTTGCGCACTAGGGTAGTAAGTTTGCTCTCTTCCCCACTGCAAGGAGATCAAGAGTTCCTCCAACAACCTGCAAAGACCACACATGAGCACTGAATATTAATCAGAGGATAAAATATAAAAATCAAGAATGATGAATAAATGAGAACCATATTTCTGAAATCATATAGTATCTTTCTCCTCTATCTTTCTCTCAGAGTTCAATAAATCAGGAAGTCTGGTAAAATAAGTCAGGTTACAGAAAGCACTTATTGATTTTATGGTTATCTGGAAATCATTCAACAAACAGTACATTTTTTAGTTCTCATATTTTAGTACAGGTAAAATATAATAGTATACTCATACAGTATTATAGAACTACTGATTTGATTTGTGCATTTATTGAGATATTCATATGGTATATGTGTATGATAATTTTTTGTGTGAGTTACATTGGTTGATTTCTAAATGATAAACCAACTTATAATGCTTGGGATAAAACCTACTTGGCCACGATCTATAAACATTTTTATATACTGTTGGATTTGAATCACTAAAATTCTGTTAAGGATTTTTGCATCTGTATTCATTAGCGATATTGGCCTGTAGTTTTCTTGTAGTGCCTCTGTCTGGTTTTGGTGTCAAGATGATGCTGGCCTCATAAAATGAGTTGGAAATTGTTCCCTTCTCTATTTTCTAGAAAAGTTTGTGTAAATTTGGTTTTATTTCCTCCTTAGATGTTTGTTAGTATTCACCAATGGATCCATATAGGCCTGGGGTTTCCTTTACTAGAAGGTTTTTGACTACAAAGTAAATTGCTTCAATAGGTCAGGGCTATTCAGGTTATCTGCTCTTGAGTACTCTGGTGGTTTGGGTCTTTTAGGGAGATCGTCCATTTAAGTTGTTGAATTGATTAGCATAGTGTTGTTCATAACATCCTCTTATTATCTTTCCTATGTCTACAGAATCAGTAGTGTACCCCTCTCCTTCTCATCCCTGATACTAGTCATGTGTATCTATTTTTTTCCTGATTATACTGCCTAGAGGTTTTGTAAACTTATCTTTTCAAAGAACCAGTGTTTGGCTTTCTATTTCATTTATTTCTGCTCTCATCCTTTTCTTCCTTCTGCTTAATTTGCTCTTTGTGTTTCTTAAGAAGGAAGCTTAGATTATTGATGAGACCTTTTTTCTTTTCTACAGTAAGCATTTAAAATTATAAATTTCCCTCTAAACACTGCTTTAGTTGCCTCCCACAAAATCTTATATTTTGATATATTGTGTTTTCATTCTTCTAATTTCCCCTTTGATTTTCTCTTGACCTTTACTTATTTGATTTGTAAGAAATCAACTACATAAAAGTATAAAGTACATTTAAGGAAGACTATCAATTTTGACAGTTCTGGTGCATACAGACATGAAAGTAAGCTCTAATACTGTAGAACAGTCCTCAAAAAGATCTCCTTCCAAAGGAAAGACCGGTATGCTTTTTGGCTTCTACCAAAAACCATACAAAACTGCTATAACTATAACCAAAAACTACTTTTAAATCCAGGGATTTCTTCTATTATAGATGTAACTAATTCTCTCCCCAATTAAGAATAAAAGAAGCATGTCTTCTGTTTTTTCAGTCCTTCTCCCTCCCCTGGGCATCTGTTTTAAAATGTATATGCTCAATAAGTTATTAAATGTAGAAATACTAAAGAACGATCTCAATAACAAAAATTGCAGGAGAAAGGAGAAGAGTTCAGAATGTAAACAAGTGCCATACTTCTGCGCAGCTATCATTTCCTGACGAAACTGTTCCCGTTCACTCAGGAGATCTTGTATAGCACTCTGTGCATCACGGTTTTGACGCTGTAAAACTGCTCTGGAGTTGGTTAACTCATCTGCCATAACCCTGGAAAAGATTAAAACCTTACATATAAATTCTCTGACAGTGTTAAGAAGTTAATATACTACCTTTGTGACTGTCATTTTTAAAAACTTACAAAAAAGATTTAACGTTGTCAAATTACTTCTCAGTTTTTAAATCTTCACTAAAAACATTTAAAATCTTTATGAGCTTAGAACTTATTAAAGGGACTCAATTAAAATATCTGTTTACAGAATGACAAAGGAAACAGTTTTTTAACTTTCCTATATAGTGACTTTGGAATGTACTTCAGTCTTACTCTAGATTAATCAAGTTTTGGGAAAAAAATAACATTATTTAAATGTTTTTTAAATACGGAAAACTTAAGAGAAAAAAATGAGTTATTTTTCTGCCATTCAATTACTTCTTTGTCCTTAGAAAAATATTAAATATAGAAAGATTTATAAAAAAGCAAAACTAAGTCCTTCTTCCTGTCCAACATCCCCATCCTTCTTTTATAATCAGTAATCAATAAAGTAACCAATACATTTTTCTAGAAAAAAATAATTTATGTGTATATCAACATAAAATTATGTGTAAAAATAACTATATTCATATTATTTACAAAAAAGGGATTATTTAATACAAACTTTTCTATAGTTTGCTTTTTTTCACCTAATAATTTATCTTGGTGATTTTTTTTCATATTAGCACACATGGAGCTAACTCATTCCCTTTTTAAAAAAAAAAAAACAGCTTCATGTTTTCTTCTGATTGGATGTACTAAAATGTATTTAACCAATTCTCTATTGATGGAACTGAAGCAAAATTTTGAAGTATTTTTATTCAGCTGAAAATCTTAAAACTAAAGTCTCAGACCACAGTAACCACTGAATTCCTTAAAATGAAAACAATTCTGACATTAAAAGATTAAATCAACTAAAATATCAATAAAGTTTGGTTTAATTATTATTGCCCTTAGAGTGTTACTATCAGCATTGATCAGAATGTTAAAAAAACGTTACATATTACAGTAATCTGTAAAATATATGCATGATTTGCTTCTTAAGCTGTTCAATGAGAATTAATTAATATTCATTCTAAGTCAATAAACAGTAAATTCATTTCGCCAAATAGATCCTATATTAGTACAATTAGAAAACAAATTAAGGATTTTAACAGAGTAATCAATTACTAGAAAGTATCACAGATATTAAAACATGAAAAAATACTTTGCTAAAAATTTACTCATTACAATCAGTGGTTCTTAAGGTACAGGCTGGAAGCCTTTGGTATTTGTGAGAAAATTAAATTTAAATCAATAGTTATGAAACATACTATGTGTGAAGCACTTGACTAAGCACTGGAAATACACAGATGGATAACACCCAGATCCTGTTCTCCAGTAACTCAAAGTTGGAAGGAGGGGATAAATAGACAATCATAATATATAAGAGAGCTTCCCAACTACCAGTGTGTCCGTGGGCCTGGGGGTTCTAGGGGCCTGGGGTTCTCACCTCTACTGGAGAGTAGCCTCATCCAGTATGCTATACGGTATGTCATACAGATGTTATCATTTTCTGTTTGTGCATGGTGAGAAAAAGGTTGGGAAGCTCTATTATGTAGTAAAATGAGCTATAAGAACAGAGCACGAAAGACAAAATATGATGTACGGAGTGGCAATGATATTTGAGTTCTCCAGATAGAAGGTGGGGAAAAATAGTCTTTTAAAAAATTTACGTATTTATTAATTGCCTGAGTTTACAGTTTTGTTTTGATCTGAAACATTGTAGTAGGAGTGATTTCTACTATAGAAGAGTAACTCAGAATTCTGGAATGAGGGAGGAGATTTTTGATACCACTTTTCCATTTACGGAGACTGTATGACCATCCAGAGGAGGGAGAGTCCACATCTTAAATAATACATGAGGTACTCTGACAATTTGAATCAGAAATTTTCATACTACAATCTATTTTCTTGCATTAGGGGTCAAAAATCTGATAGAGCAAAAGCTAGGAAATGAAATACTATTTAAAATAGAAAATACCTGCTTGCAAGGAATTTACTTCGCCACACATCACACTGTATCGACATCCGTTCTAACTGTTCGGAAAGCTGAGCTATGTTTCGACCTAGGGCTTCGTTTTCTAAAATAAGCTGATTTTTCTCACGGGCTAGACGTTCAAAGTGATACTGAAGATCATCCCCAACAGAAGCCACCAGCAGCTTTTTTAACTCACGATTGACCTGGAGGAAATCATGACCAATACAACAAGCTCAAAGTGATGCCAGTGACTTTAATGCAGCAAAATGAACAAAAGAGAAACTGTGTTTCATGTAGTTTGGACCTCCATTACTAAAAGTGCGTATCAAAAAGTGATATTAAATATTTAAGTTTCAAAATGTATACAACCATATCTTTATCTCTATTAATCTACAGTCCATGTGGTTATAATCTGAGCCTCTTATTATAAGAGTACAAATCATTATCATAAAAATTACAAACTGCCTCCAGTCAACACTTAAAGGCAAAATATTAGAAAACTGAACCAATCAATTTTGCTAAAAGATATGACAAAGTGTTTTATAAATCTTTTCCAACATTTAAAAATTGATTTCTTTGTGCCTTAGGATTTTTATTTTTAAGAATTTAAGCAAAGAAAGCAATTCACATGTCTATAAGCATGTTCTTCACATTGTTATCAAAAATGCAAAAAATTAAAACATAAATGTCCAATAAAAGGTATTGGTATATGGTGCAGTCATTGAAGAACACTGTTGCTATTAATAATGATATTTTAATAGAATATCCTGTATTAACAACTAAAAAACAACTAAAAAAAGTGAGTTACAAGGCAAAAATATACCCAGTATGTATAATTATGCATTTATAGCCAGATGGTATAATATAGGTAGCACTATTTTCATTATGTTTTCTGTATTTTCTAAAATGTTTACAAAGAAATATGTACTAGTTTTGTAATCTGAAATTAGTTATTTAAAAATATATTAAAATATATTATTAAATATATTAGAAATATATTTGGATGACAACCACTAACCATGGTGTCACAAAGACTAACGTCTAGCAAAAAGATGTATAATCTAACAGAGAGGCAAAGTGGGGCTGGTAAGGCAATTACTAAGATGTAAAGATTAAAGAAAGTGAATCAAGCACTATAGATAATTTTCCATTTACAAAGAAGATACTGATACTTATACCACCATTCTCTTTATTCTAAGTATTATCTATACACAGACAAAAATACTTGGAATTTATGGATTCTTAAAGCAAGGATTATTAACTAGTCTTACTTAGTCAATCTCTGGTCTGCAAGTTCATAACTGTAACCTCCTTTACAACTTATAGGTGGTCTTGTCCAAAGTACCTCACATTGTCCAAAGTACCTCATACTTCAACCATGTTTAGAGGATAAGTTCCCAACATAAACTAGTTCTATTAGAGGCACTAAAGAGAATGAGAAATTTAAGAGGAAGTTTTTTAGATAAATGACAAATTATAATGACATTGCAAGAGGAAGTGTTGTTTTCTAACATGCAGGCTCAGAAGGCCCAGGTATAAAGAGAGGTACTCATTAAACCTATTAAGGCTGTTCTTACCTCTGACTGTACTCTGAGCTGGTTTGAAAGACCTTCTTTGTCCTGTAGTAACCTCCTTTCAGAGTTCTTGAGCTTTTCCAATATATTCTTTACCTCGGATAGTTCCTTTCTGGGTTCTTCAACGCCCTCTGGCTGGCCAAGGAGTTCTCCTTTATGATGTCCCAGAGACTTAACCTTTGCATTTTTGTTGGGGATATCATGGGTTATAGCGGCTTTGGGAACTAATATTCTTACAGCTTCGACTTCCACTGCTTTTTCAGCGAGAATCTTCCCTAGCTGAAGAACGCCTGGGCTCTCTGATGGAACTGCTTTCTTTCGTGGACTTGGAAGGATGTGATGCTTTATAGGTTGGATTACAGGAGTAACTTCAATAGATTTAGGTGGCTCCTCAGTTTCCATTCCATCTCCCGCTCCTCGAATTGGGGATGAAGTAAGGATGACTATAGAAGGGAAGACAAAACATAAACTACTTACTGAAAAGAAATGCCAGGAAAATGCTAAGACATGCTTTACCCTACATTCAGAATTTCTGGTACTGATAAAAGGGGAAAAAATTTAGAGTAAAAATTTTCAAAACAATCATGTGTCAACAAAAGATGAACGAAGTCGTTCAGGTTCAAACTTTCCTTACGTAAATGGTTTCTCTCTTGGTAGAAACTGCAAGAGATTTGGAATCAAGGTATTCGGCTTCAACTTCTACTTTCTAGTATAATCCTAAGTAAATAATGTAACCCTCCATGAATCTCTAGTTCCTAATCTGCAAAATGGAGATAGTAACAACTATGCTACAGGGTTGTGGTAAGAAAGAATGTAATAAGATCAAATGCCTGGCATGCTGTAGACACTCAATAATATTAGTTAAATATAAAAATAAATATAAGCTATGTATATACGTATTTGAAAGTGTCTACCTCAAAATAGATTGACCTGTTTTTGTGAACTCTTAGCAAAGAATGCTTCACAAGCTAGCCAACCAGATTCCTTAATACTCTCTCTCCTAGGCCTTTGTTTCTGCTATTTCTTATGGCTTCTTTCGACACTTACTGTGATTCTCACTTATCCCTTTAAGAAGTCAGCTTAAACTCTACTCTGCATTAAATTTTCCCAACTGTTCTAGTCTACTCTCTGAATGCCTATGCTACTTACTATCTCAAACATTCAGTTTGAATCTTAATCATGAACCATAATTATAATTTATGGGTTTTGTTATATGCTAAATCTCACTTTCCCAATAAGTCTGATAAGCACACTGTGGCCAGGCATCATGCCCTAAACAAGTGGAAGGAGCATGGTATTATAGAAATGACATGAACTCTGGGATCAGCCAGATCTGGTTTTGAGTCCCATTTCCACGATTGCTACCTGTACAATCCTGGACAAAATCCTGCAATTATCTGAGCTTCAGTTTTAGCCTCCATGAAATGAATTTAACAGTACATCTAGGGTTACCTTATGTCTTAAATGAGAAGATGGTTAAGTAACAAACAACACTTATAAAAGATTTACCATGTGCCAAACACTATTCTAAATACTTTGCACATAACTCATTTATCCTTACAGTAACCCTTTGAGGTAAATATAATTAGCTCTATTTTACAGATGAAGAAAATAAGGCACAAAGAGGTTCAAGAACTTGCCCAAAGTCATACCACACAGTTAGTAAGTAAAAGATGCAGAATGCAATTCTGGGCAGCCTGGTCCCAAAGACTGAGGCCTTAACCACTGCACACACTGCCCCTTCAAGTGTCAAAAGTGTCTTGCACAGAATTGCAGACATTCAATAAATGGTAGCTCCCATTCCTTTCCTCTTTAACACTTAATACATTGCTGCACACATTTACTAATTTGCTCAATTAAAATAATCTCCCCTCTGGGACTTCCCTGGTGGCGCAGTGGTTAAGAATCCGCCTGCCAATGCAGGGGATACGGGTTCGAGCCCAGGTCCGGGAAGATCCCACAGCTGCAGAGCAACTAAGCCCGTGAGCCACAACTACTGAGCCCGCATGCCACAACTACTGAAGCCCACATGCCTAGAGCCCGTGCTCCGCAACAAGAGAAGCCACCGCAATGAGAAGCCTGCGCACCACAACTAGAGTAAGCCCGCGCGCAGCAATGAAGACCCAATGCAGCCAAAAAAAAAAAAAATCTCCCCTCATATAAGATAAACCTGGCTAGCCGTCCTTAGTTTAGATAACCTTTGGAAGGCAGCTATGCTCACCACTATACTACCATTGCTCCAGTCAAATAACAAAAATTTTGTTTCTTTTCTCCTACTTTACCTTACCTCAAATTAAGCAGTGTAAGAAGTTTCATTGAGTCATCTTTCTCCAAGAAAGGGCTAATTTCACTAATTGATTCATGAAAATAAGTGGTTTAGAGCTTAGAAAGTAGAATGGGAAAAGTTGCAACCTTGAGGAAATCGCTGAGATGATACCTAACCTACACGGAGTTCTTGAATTAGTATATTCAGTAACATCCCTATGAGCTACAAGTTAGATGCCCTTCCATTTTACAAGTCCAGCATACATCTGAGAAAATGGAGGCCAAAACATAGGAATGGTAATGATAATTAGCTTTTATTCAATTTATTATGTGCCAAGGACATAGTTCTAAGTCCTTCAGATGCATCAATATCATGTAATTTTTACAAGTTTCATGGGGTAAGCACAATAGTACCCATTTTGTAGATAGAAACAGAGGCTGTGAAAGGTTAACTAGCTTGTCCAAATCATCAGTGTCAAACTGGGATTTGAGTCCAAATATGACTCCAGAACTAAGCTGTTAATTGGTCTGGGAGGCCTTCCACAAACAGAACTATTACCTCATCAACCTTGAACTTACTGCCTCTGCTAATAGCCCTATTTGTCAGGTTGCAAAAGCCCACAGAATTTATATAACAGTTATAGTGAGCTTAAAAAAATGCAGATCTGATCTGCATCAAACCCTTGAATGGCTTCCTATCACTCTCAGAATAAAGACCAAGATCCTTACCATGGCCTATACGGCCCTTGGTGATCTGGCCCCCTGCCTATCCCCTGGGTCTCAATTTATGCCATTCACTCCCTCAGATCCTAAGTTCCAGTGTTACTTGCTTTCTTTTAGTGTCTCAATAGGAGCAAATGCCTTCCTCTTCCTCTGCAGACATTTCTTCTTGGAACATTCTTGGAATCTTCTTCCTAACTTCTTCTCCCCTACTCATCCTTCAAATCTCAGTTCAACCTTTCCAAAGGGAAGCCTTTCTCTAATCTTCCATGATTAGGCTAGGTTCTTTGTTTACAAGCCCCTAGAGCAAAGACCCTGCCTTTCTCTGTTTACCATTTATCAAAATGGTAAACATTTTTTTCAGTGTAATTAGTTATATAGTATTTGTGCCTTCCACTAGGATATAAGTTCCATGAGGGTAGGGACTATGTGTCACTCGTTTACCACTATATTCTTAGTAAAGTGCCTTGTACCCAGAACTCTCTATCTGATGAACAATAAATGAATGGAAGCAAGAGGAGGGGAAAAGGACAAGCACATATAACAATGGTGATGATAAATTTTTGAGTTTTACAGGCAACAAACATGCTGCTTGGTGCCTAATATTGGCCAGACATTGTATGAGGTAGTGGGGACCTCTATGCTTAAGAAACTTACTATCTAAACCTGAGGAGACAGGACATACATGTAAAAAGATAACATGTATTACTGGGTAATATATAATAAGTGTGCAATAAGTGGTAGAAAAATATTTCTACAGAAATTTGATTTCTACAAAAATGTTAATTGAACAATCATGGACTATTGATCAGTCTTTGGTGAATTCATTACTATCTAGCCAAATCATATATTCGTATGATTTGAATGTATATATTTACAATGTTGTGTTAATTTCTCGTGTACAGCAAAGTGATTCAGTTATATGTATGTATACATTCTTTTTCATATGTTTTTCCATTATGGTTTATTACAGGATATTGAATATAGTTCCCTGTGCTATACAGTAGGTCCTTGTTGTTTATCCATTTGATATATAATAGTCTGCATCTGCTAATCCCAAACTCGCAATCCATCCCTCCCAGGTTTCTACTTTTTAATAAGCTTATTTTTCTTCTTCTTCCAAACTTAGTTATATAGATACAGAACCTACAGAGTAGAACAGATTATCATCAGACACAGTCACATATCTTCTGGTTTCTATTACTATTTTTTAAAACATTACATGATTAAAAGATATTAAGAAGAAAAAATTACGTATATTCTCATCATTCTAAAATAACTTTTCATTACTTCAAATTTCTTCAATATTTTTATATACTTATATTCATAATTAACTTTATAAGCTTAATATATTTTTCTATTTTGCTAGTCTTCATATTTTCATTTTATGACTATATTATTCCTTCAAGTTAATATAGCACTATTTAATTAATTACTATTTTATTGTTGGATGTTTAGACTCTTTCCAATTTTTTATTATAAAAATGCTTTAGTGAATATTTTTATGCCTACAGGGTTTTTTTCAAATTCTGAATTATTTCTTTTGAATAAATTCCCAAGAATAGAATTAATGTGTCAGGTGAAGATCTGCATTGTCAAACTGCCTCACAAAATAACCCTACTGACGTATCAGTAGATCTATTACTTATGTCTTTATTTAGTTTTATTTTTTGCATGCTCCATATCCATGAGCTATTGCAATGCTTAAAAGTAAATAAGAAAACATTCTAAAGTGTTTAGAATGACACAGTAAGCACTCATTAAATGTTACCTCCTATTGCTTTTATTATTATTCTTTAAAAAAAATCTAATAACTTTGGATCTTGATTAAGGGGAGAAAAAGCTTAATATCATAAAATGTAATTGTGCCTTTTATTCTCTTATGCTAAAGTTTTACAAAGTTATATCATCAGACTTTAGGACTATTTTTTCATTTATCAGATTTTTGGGGACTTTTTCCTAAGTATGTAGTAATGTACTGGAATTCCTGAGTTATGTTACACAGGAGGTAGAAAGACATCTGAGGTATAATTAAGGTGTTCTATTTAACAAAACGTTTTATATTAAAATAAAATATTTTGTCATTTCTGTATTAAATGTTAACTAAGACATACCTTGAGCCTTAGGACTGACTCTACTTTCAAAAAGATGAACAAAGGAATACTTCCAAAAGTGAAATAAAGGGTTTGGTACTTAGTTCATGCTGTAGCACATCAGCATGGAGAAGGAGAATCCCCACTGAACTGTTTTAAAAATAAAGGCCTATTCCCATGCTTTTAAAATATGTTTTCAAGTTTGTCTAACTCTATCTCGTGCAAATTTAATTTCGTCACTAAGACATCCTGGCATTTAAGAAGTAATGTAGAGTCATGAATTAACTACAGATTCACAATAAAAAAACACAACAAAAAGACACACTAGAGCTATGCCATTCAGGCCCACTGAAGCTGAAGAAATAAGAAGCAGGTGTGACATCTGTTAAGATTAAATACGATTTCTAGGCAAGTCATAACATTTTTGATTTGGAATTTTAGGTAATGGAGATTCAAGAACAAATCACAAAATGGTTAATGCTAAATTTAAAAGGCAAAGAAACAATGGGTATTTAACAGAAATCTCTTTTCAAACAAAACTGTCATAAAATTCCAATCAAGAAATTCAGTCAATTTGGTTCAAACTCAATTTACTCTTCCTTAATTTAAACTGTTCTACTTACTCAAGCACTTGTGAGTCCCAAAGCTGTACCATATCTCACATGTCAGCTCCCTCTTTGTAACAACTGTGCTTCTAGCTACTGTGCACAGGCAAGGAGGCAAGGGGGAGTCAGGGCTTTACCTTTTCTCGCCCAGTAACTTACTTTCATAATTCTATTTTTTCTGTGACCCACATAGAAACCTTTATTACATATGCACTAGGCCCAATCCAGGGCACATTCATGAGCAATTACCTTCAGTCAAGTGGGATGACAGTGATCTATGGTACCAGCTCTGTAATTATGAGTAATGTTTAAGTAAAGCAAAACATCAATCCCTTCCCATTCTTTGAAGGGAATCAACAAAACAATTCTTTAATTACTCATCAACATTAACTTCCACTAAGTTAATTAACTTCCATTTACTTCCATTAAGTTAATCAAAGAATTAACTTTTAATTCTTTGATAAGTGATCACTTATCAAAGAATTAAAACATATCTAAGAATTCAGAACTTTTATAACCAAGGAGAAAAACATATTTTAGACATGGTTTTTAAGGAGTCCTTATACTTATGGCCACATGATATCGAAGTGAATCAAAAATAAAAACTAAAAAAATACACATAGTACACTCAAATGATTGTTATTAATAAAATGTCTTTGCTTCACACAAGTGAAAAAAAAAAAAAAAAAACATATCTAAGGTTTATGGCTCATTCTCCCTGCCTTTCCCCCAAATTGGTGAAATGTAGCAAGAGAACAAATAATACTGTACAATAGGGGTTGGCAAACTTTTCCCATAAAGGGCCAGATAACATTTTAGGCTTTGTGGACCATGGGGCAAAATTAAGGATACTATTGATATATAGTCATTTATATATGAAGAGAAAAAACAAAATTTTAAAGATGAAATTCAAATTATAATAATGGAGTGAAGTTTTTTTTGGTAATATAGGTCTAATAATGAAAAGAAAAGAGTTCTTTTTTACTTGGGATAACACCTGGCTTAAGTGCGATTCAAAGTTCGTGTTCCCTATTATCAGACTGACTGCAAATATTCTCAGCAGGCCCAAGAGCCATAATTTGCCAACCCTTGCTCTAGAATACTGAGGCAAAAAGAACATTATTTTATAGTCTGCTATGAAACAAACATTTCTCCTTTTTTGATAAAACTGTAAATCTATGAAGACAGATACTCAGAGTCAGCAGGATGGTGTAATAAAACTAGACTAGACTCTGAGTCAAAAACTTCAGTCTCCACTGCCACACATTGTGTGACCTTGGGCAAACCACGTAACCTTACCCCTCCCCCCCCCATCCTACATTGCTTTCAGAATAATGCAAGTACAAGAGTGTTTCAAAATAATTTGTTTCTCTCCTAGACTAAACTGTTGAGATCTTCTCAGGGCAGGGACTGCCTCCTAATCTTGGTATCATCAGCTTAATGAAATGGTGCTTGGTGCAGAAAAGGTGAGTAAGTGCTTATGGAAGTTCCTCAATGTTAACATTAACACACACCTAGAAGATTTCCTTTTAACATCCAATAACTAACTCATTCAAAAACTGCTCAGTTCTTTTCCTCTACACGAAATCATTAATTACTAACTCATAATCTGACAAACTTTTCAGATCATATGCAGATTCAGTTATAAAACAGTTAAATTAGGGATCATTACTTGGTAATTTTAAATTAATATTCTTTTATATGTCACCAGTATCACCCAATGAAGTTTACTTACCACTAAATTAGAAAAATATGCTATAGGCAGTGAACTTAAGAGTCAGGCCCACGTTTACTGACGTGGAATCCAAATGTTCCTTTTGTCACAGGCCCCGCAAATAAAAGAGCTTCCCAGTCAAATAAGTGTGGGCAGTGCTGCATACCACGTATATCTCTTTGTAGGTGCACAGTGTACATTAGTATATAAAAGGCTCTGAAGGGTCCTGTAGTATAATCTCTCCCTTAATCCAGCATTTCTCTAATTTATCTGTCCATGGAATCCTTCTTCACCTAATAACTATTGTTCCACAGACTTAAGAGTTAAAAGTTAGACTATTTTATGGAATTATAAATATTTGAACATCTCAGACCTTCCTATTTGGTCTATTTTCACTAAACTGTCTGACTTTAATCCCTTTACTTCTTTTTTTTCGTTATAAATTTATTTATTTATTTATTTATTTATTTTTGGTTGTGTTGGGTCTTCGATTCTGTGCGAGGGCTTTCTCTAGTTGCGGTGAGCGGGGGCCACTCTTCATCGCGGTGCGCGGGCCTCTCACTATCGCGGCCTCTCTTGTTGCGGAGCACAGGCTCCAGACGCGCAGGCTCAGTAGTTGTGGCTCACGGGCCCAGTTGCTCCGTGGCATGTGGGATCTTCCCAGACCAGGGCTCGAACCCGTGTCCCCTGCATTGGCAGGCGGATTCTCAACCACTGCACCACCAGGGAAGCCCAATCCCTTTACTTTTTTTTTTTTTTTTTTTTTATTTATTTATTTATTTTTGGCTGTGTTGAGTCTTCGGTTCGTGCGAGGGCTTTCTCCAGTTGCGGCAAGCGGGGGCCACTCTTCATCGCGGTGCGGGGACCGCTCTTCATCGCGGTGCGCGGGCCTCTCTCCATCGCGGCCCCTCCCGTCGCGGGGCACAGGCTCCAGACGCGCAGGCTCAGCAATTGTGGCTCACGGGCCCAGCCGCTCCGCGGCATGTGGGATCCCCCCAGACCAGGGCTCGAACCCGTGTCCCCTGCATTAGCAGGCAGACTCCCAACCACTGCGCCACCAGGGAAGCCCCAATCCCTTTACTTTTAATTCCAACCTTGCTTCCCCCAAAAGTTTTGGATTCAAATTCTAATTTTCTAATTGTTCCTATGTATTGCATGTTTCCCTTTCAAAAAGCCTTAGCAGCAAGGACACACCCCTCTCATGATGACAGTATTGCTCAAATGTCTGCTGAGAAGAAGTTCTGTCCCTATAAGCCAATCTTGCTTCTTTTCTGAGGCAGTTACAGGAAATGCAGGCAACTGACAAATGTCAACCATATAAGTGCACCTTTTCTCAGGCCATGTGATACAAGTAACTCCTCTTCACTAACAACAGTTTAAATGATATTAAACGAAGGTTTAGGACTAACAGCTGAATTATCTACCTCACTGTAAAATTAAGATCAAATGAAATAATGTATGTGAAAGTGCTTTATAACTAATCCTCATTACAAACAAGTAACAACAAATAAATAATTTCACAGAGGTCTTGCAATAACTAACTTCTAATTACTAATGATAATGTCGTATTTAGTTTTTCGTTTTTTGCCAAGTACCATGCTAACTGCTTTCACAGTAGTTATGATTTAATTGCTCTTATTTCCCATTAATCCCCAGCTTATTACTTTCATTTCAGTTCCTGGTTTGCTTATTCTAATACTATAAAAAGCCTCTGGTGACCCCAAAATGCTCTTGCACTCAGCTGAATTAAATTCAATTAAATATTTATTGGCATGATCTTCGCTGTCTAAACGCATTTAAACCCCCTTTAAAGAGTTTGCTTTTGGAGATCTGCCTGCTGCAAAACTGGCTTCTAGAAAATAGTTTCCCATCTCTCACTGACAGCTCCAACCTCCACAACTCACTCTACCCAAGAATAACCTGAATCAAGAGGAGCTCACTTTGGGACATGCTAAGACTGTTATCTATGTCTAAGTGAAGATAATCAGGAGACAGCAAGCTACAAGGGTCTGAATCACAAGGAAAGAGATCTGAGCTACAGATAGATTTGGAAGCCATCCTTATAATTACTAAAGCTGTGAGAGTAGAAGAGAAGGAGGGCTGAAAAACATTAATATTTAAAAGATAAACCAGAAGAAGAGGAGAATTAAAAAGAAACTATAACTAGAGCAGTGGTGTCCAACAGAACTTTCTACAATTATGGAAATGTTCTATATCTGCACTTTCTAATACAATACCCACCAGCCACATGTGGCTATTGAGCACTTCAATGTGGCTAATGTGACTGAGAAACTGCATTTTTAATTTTTAAAAATACTAATTTAAGCTCAAATAGCCACATGTGGCTACTGCACTAGACAGTGAAGGGCCATAGAGTAGATGGAAAATAAGAGTAAAGTGATGGAAATCAAGGAAAGAAAGTATTTCAAAAAGTGGGAATGATCAATAGTATGAAATGTTATACAAAGGACAAGCAAGGCAGGACTAAAAAGTGACTACTGTAGTTATTCGCAAATGTTCTGAGTTGAATTGTGTCCCACCCATACCTCAGAATGTGACCTCATTTGGAAATAAAGTCATTGCAGATGTAATTAGTTAAGATGAGATCATACTGGAGTAGTGTGCACGCTAATCCAATATGATTAATGTCCTTATAAAAAGGAGAAATTTGGACACAGAGACATACATGCACAGGGAGAATGCCATGTGAACAAAAAGGCAGAGATCACTGTGATGTGTCTACAAGCCAAAGAATACTAAAAATTGCCAGCAAACCACCAGAAACTAGGAGAGAGGCCTCGAACAGATCCTCCCCTAGTGCCTGCAGAGGGAGCACGGCTCTGCCAACACCTTGATCTTGGACTACTAGACTCTAAAACTGTGAGACAATAAATTTCTGTTGTTTAAGCCACCAGTTTGTGATACTTTGTTACAGCAGCCCTAACAAACCAATGCAATAAGAAAAAGGTCTTTTATACCTGCTAGTTGTTTGTCCATCTACCCAAATCTTTTACAATGTATATTCTTATTTATTTAAATCTTAATCTTCTAGTGGACAGAGAACATAGCTATAAAAATTTGCTTTTACACTACTGTTTAACAGTAGTAGTCATCTAATAAATACTCCCAAATGATGTTACTATTCACCTGTATATCTGTAGTATTGAAATGTAAACACTGCATTAAAAAACAAACATGAAGAGATATGAAATACAAATGATTCCCAAGGGCTCTATGGGGTTTGGTTACCTGGCTCAAACATTCCTTCGTCCTATCATCATACATTTCATGTTTTAAAAACAATTATCAGCAAAAGAAGAACACTTACCTTTGGTTTCTAAACTTTCAAGAGTAGTCATTTTTTTCACCAATAAAAATGCACCCCAAGACTTCTACTGAAAAACCTAAAAATGTATAAAATGAAAGAATTAAAACAATACCATATAAACACATTCACTAAGTCCCTGTAATTTAAATACTGTGATATTCTCCTTCTGCATTTAGGAGGTGCCCCTTATAGCCCTTTTCCACAAGGTGATGTTGTTATGGTTACCAAATGTCTCAAAAAAATTAGGGGTGGTTTATTTTCAAATTTCTGTTTCAGTGTATACTCTAAATTACCACCAGTATATTCTAAATTATCAGATATGTGTCCTTAAATTTAGCTCAGAAAGAGTACTGTAGTTACTGTAGGGGCTTTTGTATCACTGATATGACACCAGGAATTTAAAAGTAATTAATTATGTTCTCAGGAGACATTATTGGCACTATTTTGTTCACTTTATATATCAGAGAGGAGCTTCTGTTCAGATGTTTAACAAGCGACAAAAAATTCATGATAATTTGCACTTCTTGCCAATAAAATTAAAATGGCATAGCATATGCTTTCAGAAATGTATGCATGGTCTTACAGTACAGGCTAAGATTCAGTGGAGAAAGTGAGAAGGAAGGTGATACTAATGCAGTGATTATGAGTATGATGAACTGGGACACTGGATGACAACTGGTTTCACCACAAAAGTGATCACTCGGGTACTCGATATAACTCGGCATAGCGTCTCCCACGACTACCTTCCTCAAAAGTCACAAACCCGCCTCCTATTGTTCTGAAAACAGGTCTCCAAAGACCCTTCGAAAGAGCCCTGAGCCCTCGGAAGATGCGCAGCGAAATGTACGAGCATAGCCAGTGTCGGCCGGCAAACACCAAGAGAAGGGGGTGAAGGATGGGTCTGGAGAGGGTAACAGGTATGAAGGCGGCAGGATGGAAGCGACAAGCCTGTCAACCTCTGCGGTCCCCAGAAGTCGAATCCCAAGTTCCGTGCCTGTCTGAACAAGCCTTCCTGGAACAACAGGCAACCTTTCCTTTAACCCAAAGCGACTGAACACCAAACTTCAACTCAGACCGCCGTCCCGTTCCAAAATGCCCTCTTAGTTACACAAGTCCGTGTCTGGACTTACCTCTCAGACTCTTACTCTTCCTATTGCAGGGGGTCTCACTTTACAGGTTCTTCGTCTAGCTCTCACTGGGCTAACTTCTCCACACACTACTCTTGCATTCCGAAGCCAATCCGCCCAGGCCTTGGTGACATCAAGCTTCTGGTTCACAAATAATCACTTCCGATTACTCAGGGTTTCGTTTCCGGAATACTTTTCCAAAAGAAAAAGGTAAACACACTCTGTGGTGCGTTTAAACTCAAGTAACACAGAACATCTTCTGTAAGACTTCAGTTAGTGAAAACTGGATGAACCCTTATTAAAAATAAAATGTAAACTATTTGGACCCTAGCCGCGTTTTAGTTTGAACTTCCGGGTTATCTGTCGGCCAAACGGAAGTGATGATGCTGGCACGAGGTAGGCGGTGTTCCGTCGCCCCAGGCGACGGAGTGAAGGGGCGGGTCTGCCGGTTGGGTGGGCGGAGCTGAGTTTACTTTTAGCCAATAGGGACGAAGGGGCGGGCAGTGGCGGCCTACGCAAAGTACGGCAGTAGGTGGAGCTCTGTTGCCAGAGTAACCCGGCGTTGGTGTTGGTGGTGTATCCTTCCTGTCGCAACCATACCTGTTTCCTTGTGCTGAGATCCTGAGGTGATGGTGAGTGCCAGGCGAGGCCAGAACGGCTCCGGGGTCTTCTTTACTCCGCGTCCCAAGTCCTTGGTTGTCTAGGCACTGAGAGGCGTCCGCGTCCCATCTGCCTTCACCCCGTTATCTCTTTCTCCCTTTCCATGAGCAGTCCCTGCTATTTCCTCTCTTTCCCTATTTCTTGTAGCACTCTGAATTCCACTTTGGTACTGCTAAGCCTCGAGAGTAATATGACAGAAAGTTTAGATGTAAGACACTGAGTCTAATAGTCTGAGGTGAGAGATTATTTCGAACAAATATTTAAAATGTTTTCATTTTTCATCATTACATTTTTTTTTTTTTCAAGCTCCCAGCTTCACCTTAACGCGCTTCATTTAACAGTATGTTGTGGTGTGTGTATAACTTTCTCATTACTGATCCGAACCTCCCTAGTTCCTGAAATCTTTGCTTTCTTGAGTGGCCGAGTACTGTCCCACACCGTGCCTAAGGGTCATATAGTAATAGCTGTATTTTGCATTAGCTCCCTTCTAGCCAGTTGATTACCTTCTAGGTACGTGCTTTTTAACAGGAATGCCCCTCAAGATCACTTGGTGATCACTTCTGGAAAATTCACTTGCTAGAGTCTCACCCCCAGAAATTCTGAATAAATAGGAATGGGGCTCCGTATTTGCATTTTAAAAAAGCCTGTAGATAATTTTAATTCAGTCACGCGTTTGAAAACACCAGGGTTCTAGTTAATTCACTTAATTACCAAATATTTTAAACACAGGTAAGGAACTGGACGATAGAGAGATGACTATTGTCAGATGAGTATAGCTATGAACTTAACAGAGACCCACCCACCACCCCTTCTCCAGTACTACTCAGCAATCCATTTTATTACTCCAATCTTCTGCTGCCCTTTTCCTTCCGAGCCCTTTCCACACCTTCACTTTACAAACCCTGTCCCTTACCCTCCATTCTAAGCAGATGACAGAGTCTAACAGTCAATTTCTTTAACCTCATGCCCTAACCTATATATTGATCTATATTTTTTACCCATCATTCGGTTGTGTGTTTCTAGTTGATAGAAACAGGTGTTGAAGGATAATGCTTCCATCTTTGCCCTAAATCTTATTCCCTCCCATTCCTTACAAGACTTTTGCTTCAGGTTATAGTTCTTCTTTCCTGTGCTTTCAGCCTCTTCCTCTCCATTTCCTTCTCCTCAGTGTTCAAGTCATACATCTTAAGAAAATGAAATAAAACCAAAACCCTTCCCCTTCCTGTGTTTATCCAGTCCTCCCATCAATCTATCAGTAAACTGCTGGAAAAAGCATAGTGCTTGCATTTGTATCAGATTCTGCTCTGTCACTTGCGTCCTCAACACTCTGTTGTCTGAATTCCTCTCTAATGGCTTCATGAAGTCGTTCTTGCTTAAATTTCGAATGGCCTTTTAAGTGCCAAGTCCAGTAATTTCTTCTCAAAATTTATTTTATTTAGCCTAGCTGACAACTGAACCTCATGGTTATTCATTCCCTCATTTTTTCCACTGGCTTTGCCTGTTTTTAAAATGTCATTTTCTGGGACTCACTCCTTAATTAATTTCACTTCTTAGTCTATACATTTTCCTTGGCTGATTTCATCCACACACAAGAGTTCTACTAATGCCTAAGCATTCATTCTTGAATTTCAGTTTCATCTCAGACCTGTTAAGGCCTAGTTGCTTCCTGGACATCTCTACCTGGTTACCGCAAAGGCCCCTCAAACTTGTACTTACCATATTCAGTCGAAATTATTTGCTCATAGATTTGTCACACTTGCTAAACTGTGAACTGTTAGAGGAATGGACCTTTCTTTTGTTCACTGCTATTGCTTATATCACGGCAGGCACTCAGATATTTGTGAAATACGGTTTTTTGGTGCCTGTCTTTCAGACTCCCCAACAACCCTAAGAGCAGTGAACTCCTCCTCGCACCCTCTGTCCTGGCTCGAGTTGTGTGTGGTGGCTCTTTGAGAAATTGCGTGGTCAGTGAAGGCTCGTCGGAGGAAGAGACTTTTGTCTTGAAGCCTGAGTGATAAAGTGCAATGATCTGAGGGAAGGGTTCTAGGCAGCACTAGCAAAAAGATCAAAAGAGCTTCGAGTATTGCAGGCACTGATCTTATGGTTTAATGTGAAAAAAGAATCGCTATTATTGATAGATTATGAGGTGGTGTGCAGGTGGCAGCAGTCGGGGGGGTATGGTGGAGTGTGAGATTCCAGTAGAGAGGTAGGTAAAGGGCAGACCACATGCATGTACTACAGCAGTGTTTTTGAAACTATAGTTGTGACCCATTATTCGGTCATGAAGTTAATTTGTGGTATGTAGCCAGCATTAAAAAAGAAGACACGTGAAATAGACATTACCATATTGCCTATAGTAAGGGTTGCTTTCATGAAACTTTTGTTTTAAATTGTATGTGTGTTATGTGTACTGGGTTATGATGCAGAATATCTTTCTTACTGTGACTCGTGATCCACAAAGTTCAAGGTAAAATGTACTTTGAGCAAGACACACTTTAAACGGCTAAATAGTTGAAATCTCAAGGCATGCAGATTTCTTCTTCCTCCTTTGACCTAGTGACAATCTTATTGTGTGGCAGGATAAACTCTGAATTTAATGAAAGCCTAAAATTGACTAGAGTTGAATTTTCAAATTTCTTTCTGCATCCAAATCTTTCTCATGTCAGTTGCTGTCAGTCCTTTATGAGAAAGAGTAGGCCTTTAGAAAAAGAGAGAAATGGATGTACTTTCTCTGTGTTCAGTCTGGCCATGGGCATCTGTACTCTATCAAAGCTGATGGTCTCCATAAGCAGCTGAGGATGGAGTTTGTTTCCTCTGCTGGTGTGGCTTCCTGGTCATTGCAATTAAATTATCTGCATCTGGTTTGTTACAGTTCTAGCTTCTAGCACCAGAATTGGGTTCTGGCTTCAAATTCTAGCATCACCTGTATCTTGTGAAGCAGAGATAGGCAACTGTAGTTAAGGATGTCTCACATGCATGCTGTTTAAGATAAAGAATATAATAGAGTCATCAATTTATTTACTTTTGTGCATACAGAGAATAGAGATGATAATTCCAAGACTCTTCTGATTAATAGATATGAATGTTATATATCTTCTAAAATAGAGCATTGATTTGAATACTGTTACCCAAGATGAACTGCTAGTATAAGGCCTTTAAAGATGATCAACTATGTTCCACAAGAATTAGACTAAATAAATGTCTCAAAGTTGGTGTTGTTTTAAAACAGCCTTCAAAGAGAGTTTCATGATCGCTGAATAAAGAACAGGATTTTATTCCATGAATTGTTTTTCAGTTTTCAACTTTATAAAGTTTTTTCTAAATAGGTTTACTGTCTTGCCACGTGCTTCTTCCCCATCCAGAATTCCTTTTGTTACTTGAACTGCTAACTTGGAGGAACTAAAGTTTGAAAGCTAGGCAGGATTTTATTTACTACAACTGAATCAGAAAGTATAGAGACTAAAATAAAAACCTGAAACTTAAACATTTTCCCCTATATATTTTATTACGAATGCAGTCTAGAGCTTGTTATATTCTTCTTTAGCAGTTGTGTTTGCAAAACTGCATAGCAACTGGTTAATATAATGCCTTAATTTTCCTCTTTATCTTTTTTCCTGTCTTTTGTAGCTCTTTATCTTTTTTCCCCCTTTTTATCCCCCATCTCTTCTTTTTTTTCCCCTAGCTTTATTGAGGTATGTTTGACATATAACACTGTGTAAGTTTAAGATGTACAGTGTGTTAATTTGATACACTTATCTATTACAAAATGATTGCCTCCATCTCTTAGATAATTACCGTTTCTTTTCTGTGATGCGAACATTTAAGATCTAGTCTCTTAGAACAGATTGATGGTTGCCAGAGGCAGAGTGGGGGAGGGGTCGGTGAAAAGGATGAAGGTGGTCAAAAGGTATAAACTTCTGGTTATAAAACAAATGTCATGGGCATATAATGGACAGCATGGTGACAATAGGTAATAATGCTCTATTGCATATTTGAAAGTCACTAGGTGAGTAGACCTTAACAGTTCTCATAAGAAGAAATTTTGTAACCATATATGGTGATGGGTGTTATTTAGACTTATTGTGGTGATCATTTTGCAGTATATACTAATACTAAATCATTACGTTGTGCACCTGAAAGTAATATAATGTTATATATGTCAATTGTATATTTTAAAAAAGCCAAAAACAAACAAACAAACAAAAAGAAATCATCTTAGTGGGATCTAGGATTTTGAAAAAAAAAATTACTATAAATTTGTTATAAAATGTTCCTAAGGACACTTTTGCTATTTTGTGCACTTAACACAGTGTAATTGATAAATCTTCTTGTTTGCAAGGGGTAGGAACATAGGACCAGGCAGACCAGGTTGAAGTCTCCAGCCTTTGACAGGGCTGTTTGTAATGGGAGACTACCTAAATGTCTATCAATAGGGAGATGGCTAAGTAAACCATGATGTGTCCATGCTGGGAATATTATGTAACATTTAAGGAGATTGTTATAGATCTATATGTACCAACTTAGATAAGAATATTTTTAGTGAATTTAGTTGCAGAATTGGTTGCAGAATATTTGTATTTTCCAATGTATGTAAAAAAAAAAAACCAAAACAGCAAAATACAAAGCCATGTGATAGTACTATGTATTCTCTATGGAAATATTAGGCAAATATATAGACAAGCTGGTAACAGTGGTCACCTCTGTGTTTAGGGGAGAGTTTTGGATTTGGGGAGCTGATCAAAGGGAATTTGAGTCTGAACTGCAGTGGTTTTATTTTTTTATCAAGTGAAGTGAATTCGGATATGACCTGTATAACAAAAAATTGAATTAAAAAATGTTGCCACTATTGTATCCTTCTGTTTACATTGTACATTGACCAGCCCCTGATTCAGGGACTGGCCATGAATAATGAAATGTAGTAAGAGAATGCTATTAAACATGCTAATATCCTTTTGGAGGAAAAAAAAATCTTATTCTTCTAGCAACTTCAAGTATGTAATACAGCATTGTTAACTATAATAACCGTGCTATATACATTAGATCCCCAGAACTTATTTATCTTCTAACTGGATGTTTGGATCCTTTGACCAATACCTCCCCATTTCCCCCTTCCCCCAGCTCCTGGTACTCACCATTCTACTCTCTGTTTCTGTAAGTCTGGCTTTTTAGATTCCACATATTAGTGATATCATACAGTATTTGTCTTTCTCTGTCTGATTTATTTCACTTAGTATAATGCCCTCAAGTTGCATCCATGTTGTCACAAAAGGCAGGAAGGGAAGGATTTTGGATTTCATTCTAAATGCAATAGGATAATGTATCTCATACATTTTTCCTATTCCATCAAAATATTTTATTTTCCTTGGATCTGGACTTATTTAAATGCTAGCCATATTAGTTTGGTCTTTCAGTGCCTATTTTCATCTGTAACATTTGTGATCTTGTAAACTTTGGAAAGAAAGTTTTTTGTTGTCCTGCTCTTATATTTGAAGATTAGAGACTAATTTCTCCCCTTATAATTGCCTTTTCATAATTTAATTGCCCTTTACTGGACCTTTTGTTTCCATAATATCTTCTCTAAGACGCGTCAGGCAGAGCCCCCCATTCCAGGTGGCTATGCATCATAGTTTCTACATGGATATTAGGGATATTATGTGTTCTGCTGTGATTTCACCTGATACCTTTCTTAATGGGTCTATAGCATAAGATTGAAGTCCCTTGTTCTCCAGAAGTATCTCCAACATTTCCTATGAACCTTATATTCATTTTCCTGCAAAAACTATCTAAGCTACTTCACTTCCAAAAGTTGGTATTTTAAGACTTTCTATTAAGTAGATGTGAGAAATTGTTGCTATTAAAATGTACTGCTCAATTCAAGTTTATTTTCTGATACTAGGCACTTTGTCTAATTAAGTTGCTATTGTTATCTCTCCTGACTCATCCTATGTGCTGTTCATTCTTCATGTTGCTTTATTCTTTAAAATGTATTTCCATAGACATGCATAATGGCTCCAGGGTTTTCTGACATATGTAAATTTAAATTTCATTCTTTGTTTTCCATAGTTCTGGTACAAGTTAAACATATATATGCTATATGCATTTTATATATTTATGTAATATATAAAATACAGGTAATACATAATATATCAAAACATATAAAATATATATTTAATTTATATATATAATATTTAACTTATTCTGTTGTAGAAATGTAGTCATTTTCAGCGATTTGAAAATAGCTAAGTGAAAAAATATAATTGAATTCATCTGTAATATCACTGACTATATACAATCAGTATTAATATTTTAGAATATTATCTCAGTCACACACACACGTGTGTATATATATATACACACACACACACACACACAGATGTATATACCTCTTTTAAAATGTGATCCTATTGCATACATTGTTTACAAATTTTTTTTCACTTAATATGTCTTATACATTTTTCCAGATCAGTTTTAAGAACTACGTTATAGTCTTTCATCTAATCTGGTTTAACCAATCTATTTATTAATTTGGTCTTTTAACACCATAATAAACGTATTTTTACAGACACATTTTTACTCACATCATAATTATTTTCTTAAAATAAATTAGAAATAGAATAACTGGGTGAGAGGCCATGTGCATTTTTAAATCTTTTTGATATGCACTGCCAAATTACCTCCAGAAAGTTTTACCCGTTTGTACACTACCAGCAGTGTGCCATGGTGCCTGTTTCTCCTAATCTCTAACCTGATATTTCTATACATTTAATACATACATGTAACGATGGATTCGAACTCTTTCACTTTCTTTACCCAGTATATTGAGAGAGAAAGATTATAAATCACTTATTTTCTATAGGTGAAAAATGCTGTTAATACTTATCCAAAATGTTTCTCTAATTATTATTTCACATCTTTCATAAATTGTTACAATTCAAAATGTATTGACTGTATATACTGATGAAGATAGGAGTAACCTTTTCTAAACTATTATTCAAAGACAGATTATCCAGTCCTCTCTTGTCTGTTTTGAAGCAGCAGCTGATTGTAGTACAAGGGAACTGGTCTAGAGCTAGAAATCGAAAATTTTCAATCCTTATTGTAGTATTGGTTTCAGCACTTATTTACTGTGTGACATGTAATCTTTCTGGGCAATTGTTTTCTCATCCATAAAATCAGAATGATAATTTCTGTTCATATTTTGTGAGGATCAAATGAGGTAATGTATGTGAAAATAATTTATAAACTCTAATGTACTATACATATGAAATTTATTATTTTCATGTTAACCAAACTACTACCTAATGAGAAGAGATGGTTGGGGAGAATGGAAGGTGATTAAAATCTAAAACAAGTTTCAGAAATAAGTATTTGAGGTTAGTGATGTTATTGTCCAATTTTGTGGATATTTAAAAATTTACTTTCATATCAGTATATTAAATAGAATCTTTCTCAATTTCTATTAGAGATTCATTTTCCTACGGAAGCAGTAAAAGGTCAGGGAAAAGGGAGGGGATGGGAGATGGCAAGAATAGTTCTTGCGACCAGTTTCAATAACTCTCATGTCCTTTTGGGAGGAGACAGCTAAGCATGTCTGATGTGTGTTTAGTAAGTATTAGATCTTGAGATCCATGAATTTCTGCCAAGCTTAAGTGGATTAGCTGGGAGCTAAGTTTTATTTCCTTTTATTACTGGTAGTCTTGAAATTTTATTATTCAATAATTTGATTGTGAAAATATAAAGGAGCCCTTTTTAGGCCTAATCTGTTTCTTGCTACAGAGGCTCAGAAACAGGGCTTTGGAAAAATGGAAAATCCCTCCATCTAGTGGCAAGTACAGGTCTATCATTTATGTTAAACCATCTTGCTCTTTCAGTAGTTTTTCGAATTTTACTATATCTGCCCAAATCTCTGAAAGGCGAATATTTGTATATCTTAGGTATTTGAGTGTTTTTCATAATTAAATAATTAAAAATTTTATCTCCAAAGGGAGAATGGATCCTATAATAATATGCTCACTTTTCCCCAGAATTTCCATTTAAAATCTAGTAATGGCCTTGAGAATTTATCTTGACTCTCAGTACACACCAAGGTCGAGGCATGCATCACTAGAACATTTTTAGAACCAAAATTGAAATACTAAGAAGTTACACAGAAGCAGGGCAGAGCCTCTTGTACTCATCCTTCTGCCCTACTGTTGGGTTCCTGCTACATGCCATAAATCTGAGATACAAAGTTGAATAAGACCAAATCTTTCTTTTAAGGAGCTCACAATCTTGGGGGAAGAGGGAAGGCAGGGAAGAGAGAAACATGATATATTGTAACATTGTACTACTAACTTAGAGAAATTCAATTTCCTCATTTGTAGAATGAACATGATAATAATACTAACTCCCTCATAGGAATATTGTTATGATTAAAAGAGATAAAGTGCTTAGCTTAATGCTTTATACATTGTAAGCATCCAATAAATGTTAGCTGTTGCCACTACTGTTGTTATTGACAGGTGTTAAGATAGAGACCTACTGAATGTAGGAACAGAGAGGAGAGACTAATCACTATGTAGGAGTGTTAATTAAAAACAAGATTAGTTAACTTTACAGCTTTTTCTGTGTTATTTTTCATTCACTGAGTTTCACATTTTCTTCAACTTTGAATATATATAAATCCCAAATTAAACTTAGCATGCTAATGTCAACATCGATTCCTTAAATTTACTAGAAGGCATTTGGAAACAGTAGGAAAGTGTCACTGTGGTTCATTGTTCAAGCTTCAGCCTACTTAACAAATGTTTTTTCTTTTCTCTTTCTTTTGCACACTTTTGCCTATTGACCCAGATGTCCCTTTGGGTGACTTGTAAGTGGGCACAAGACACACACATCTGGTGACTATTGGGAAGTACTTGAGGTGTGCTTATTAATATGATTTTAAAGCAGATTCTTTTTGGTTTAACCTTTTGAGATATACATCTTTAAAAGTTTACATCTTTTTTTCCCCCAGAATTACATGGACTTCAGCCACAGTTACTATTCCCTTTGCCTGAAATGCTTCTTCACTTCTTCCGATGCTTACATGACACGTCGTGGGAGAGGCCTTCCTAGTCCACTCAACCTAAAGTAGCACCTCCAGTTACTCTGGTTTCCCTCCCCTTCTTCACTTCCTTTTTTCATTTTAGCACCTGACAGAAGCATTGCACAGCTGCAGGTTTAATAATGATAGTGCCTGATAGTTACATAATATTTTCCATTTTTTAAGGCATTTAAGATTCTTAACTAATTCATCATGTCCTTTAGAGATAGGAATTGCATGTGAGGAGGAATATCAAAATCAGTAGAGAGCAGAGAAGCACAGACATTCAAGGAAGAATAATAATGCTCTGAAAAAGTAGTTGAAAAGAAGGGAAGTTAACTTTCCACTGAATTTCCCTGCTAGTCCCTTTGGTAAAGACCAGGAGTGGAGAACTCTTTTTGATCAAGAGCTATTTACCACCAGAGAAAATCTAGAATTCTAAGTCTCAAACAGTAGCCTGTTGTATTCTGAGAGGGAGCTCTAGATTCATTCATTCATTCAACAATTATTTTTAAGTTCCTATTATATACCAGGCACTGTTCTAGGCACCCAGGATATATAGCAATGACTGACAAAGTCCTACCCTTATGGAGCTAAAATTTCTGGGAGTGGGAAGTCACACAATAAACAAACATGTAATACAGTGTTAATTATTGATAAGTGCTATGGAAAAGTTAGATTATGGGAGAAGAGGTTGAAGAAAGTAGAAGGAGGTGGTATTTAGTTGGACGGTCAGGGAAGCCTCTCTAGATTGCTGACATATGAGCAGAGAGCTGAATGAAGTGACACTGTAGAGAGCCCTAATAACAAGTAGTCCAGGCAGAGGGAAGAGCAAGGGCAAAAATTCTGAGGTGGGAGCCTGCTTGCTCTGTCCAGGGACCAGCAAGAAGGCCAGTAAGATTGGAGCAGAGAGAGTGAGGGAGAGAGTGGCAGAAATGTGGTTGAGAGGTAGCCTGAGGCCAGATCATATAAGCCCTATGTGGTATGAAATCATAAACTCTTCCAGCTGAAGGAGACTTTGGATTTTTGTAAGACCAGTGTTTCTGAAACTGATGTTGGGACCCATGGGTGGATTATGAACTCTAAATTGTGAATAGCAACTAGCCTTTAAAAACAGTGTCAAATATTAGTACATTGCACATTCTAGGATAAGGATTGTTTCATGGAACTTTTTTTCCGTTGTGGAGGGTGTATGTGTGTGTATTGGTTCTAGTGGAAATTGTAGTTCTTATTGTAGGTTCTGGTGAAAAAAAAAAGGAAAATGTTTGTGAGCCACCAATCTAGTCTTATCCGCAAATTTTATAGATGAGGAAGCTAGGTTGGGAAGTACTCAGAGGCCCACATGTCTTCTCCCTCAGTGAGATGTGCTTGCTGCCACACTGTGCTCATGTCTAGACGCGGTATGCATCACTGTATGTAGCTGTGACTGACTCCATACTGCGTTAGTTCTAATTTCTTAAACAAGGGAAGGAGTTAGAAACTTTATTTAGTCAATACCATATCAGTAAGTACCAACTTCAGTTCTGTTTTGTGATCCTTTTTTACACTGTTGGCCTTATTTTCCTTTGCATTCTCTATTTTCTTAAATATCCTTTTATTTGCCTAGGAAAGAAAGCTGTCCAAAGTTTAGAGGTAGAGAGGGAGAGAAAGAAATCCAGGACCAAGAGAGAGGGAGAGGGACAGACATCTAAAATCCAGGAGAGAAAAGAGAGAAACCTCCAAGGCCAGGAGAGAGAAAGGAGTAGCGACGTCTCTGGCCCTGCCTGTTCGTCCTACCGTCTCCATGATCCCCTCTGCCCCTTCCCGAAGGCCTAGTCTCCTGGGAATGCAGTGCTGCTGGAGAAGGGGCTCCATCTGCTTTCAAAGACATGCATTGGGAATTTATCTCTGTAATCTGGCTCTCAGAGTGAGGACTGAGTAATGTGCCGAGGAGAGTGAGCTCCTGGAGAGCAGGATTTATTTGTTGGGTTGGCCAAAAAGTTCATTCGGGATTTTTGTAAGATGTTATGGAAAAACCTGAACAAACTTTTTGGCCAACCCAATATTATGCTCCTTTGCATTCCCAGGCCTGGCCCATTAGGAGGCCCTCCCTTCCCAGGAGGCCCTCAGTAACAGTGTGCTTAAAAGACCTTCCTAATTAATACACTGAGCTGTCATGAAACTGTTCTTATCTGTTACAGCTAAATTGTCACTTATACAAACAATAAATCTGTAATATTACAGGGAAGATTAGGCTCAGAAGAGGCTTAATTTTTGAGAATTGCAAAGGTAAATTAGTAAAATTTGATGATATTAACCCAAGGGTTAAAAAAAAAAAGATTCTTTTACACACACACACACGCACACACACACACACACGCACACACACACACACACACATCAGATTACTCCCTTTTTTTTTTAATGTCATGAGGAAGATATTCTTGAAATAGTTTAACTGGATTTAAAAAATTATTGTTTTAAGTTGTTTAAAACCCTGCTATGTAATGTGTTAGATGTTAGAAAGCAAGTGAAGAGAATTCAGTGCATGGTATTCTTCTTTCATCAGAGTTGCTGTTTGAACCTGATAATTTCTTCAGTGGCTAAGAAAAAATACTTTAAACTTACTTGGGACTGGTTGGGGGAAGGATCAGAAAAGAACTGAGATTAGGTCCTTTTTTTTATGCAAGGGATTAGAGAGAAATGAAATTGTTGACCTGGCATGTGTTGTCTTTTCAATAAAACATTTCTTAAAGCCCTGATGACTGGAAGGGGATCTATTAAAAACTAAGTTAACTTATTAGCTTATAAATCATAATGGGAGACCTACTTTTCTTAATAACTAATATCTATCATTTATTTTATGCCTACTGTAAATTAAGTTCTTTTCATGTAAGGAAACAGTCTCAGGTTTGAAGGACCCAAGGTTATACTGCTGTTGAGTGGGAGGGCCCTGATTTGAACCTGTTTAGCCTGGAAGCCTGGGCTCTTTCTAGTCTACTGCAGTTGGGACCAAGGTGTTTAATTTTTTAAATATTTTAGGAGGAAATTTCTTCTTGTTCTTTTTTTTTTTTTTTTGTAACTATAGAGAGAAGTAAAGACTGTTTACTTCCTTTTGAAAAATCAATTTCTAGAGCGTATGAGTGATACAAATTTTCTTCAAGAAGTCATAATTCTTATTTTGATACTCAGTTAGGGCCTCTGCAAAATTATCATGATTTACTATATAATTTCAGGGCTTCAATTGAGGGGTGTTTGTCACATGGCTGTGTGGCCTGGATATGTTGAAGTCCACACTGAACATTAGGTGGCACTCCTTTATCACTGGATGCATTCTTTCGGGAGCGATATCCTTTACAGATATTATTAGTTGATCAGTAATTTTAATTATATCAATGTGGCATACACATACCATTCATCTAGAAAGAACACAGTATCACAGATTATTTCTCATGAAGACACACACTTTTCCTTTTCATAAATTAGGAAACGGAAACCTAGGTGATGAAAAAAATGGCCTCCTTTGGGATTAAACTTGAAAATGTTTTTTAAGAATCTGTTACTCCATCAAAATATCCTTTATCTTATTTTTTAAAAAACCCCAAACAGTAAACTACTAAATTAAAATAACCCAGGAGTCACATGAAATAATATAGGCAAAAACTTTTCCTAAAGATAGGGAAGTTTACCCTAATATATAGCTCTTCTGTTAGACTGTCTGATGATCAGTACTTCTAACACTTGGTGATATAGTCAAGGCTTTTGCCACTTTTATGGAAGTACGTCCATGCTTACAGCCCCTTGAATCTGCATCTCAGAAATACTCAGAAATACTCAGACTCATCCCTTTTCGCATGAGGATAAACCTAACAGAATCTGTAGCCAACTGTAGTTAATGCTGAATAGTAATAATTGAAGTGTATGCAAAGCTACGTGTATATTTAACATCCACAGCATTCAGTATTTGAAATAGAGGAAAAATGGAGCCAGTTTGATTTGCAAAGAGCTACCCTCCTCTGTCTCTGCAACCTGGGCCCTACATGCTGCTGTGCATGTTGCACTGCACATGCACAACTATGAGTGAATTGCAGATACGCTTATTTATTACATATTTTTCTAATAGATGACAGAAAGTGTTGTGAGGAAAGCACAACTTTCTCTGATTTGCACAAAAGTACCAGGTCTACTAAGGAATAGGCTTCTCAGATTTCGACTCAGTGACACTGGCACTCAGTGCCATTGGCATTTTCCCTAGAGGGAAAAAAGAGTAGGAGAGGGAGCACAGGAGAGAGAAGGTGATATAAAAATAACATTCTAGGATGCGTCTAAATTGCTAAAAATGTCAGGGTGGGTTTAGGGCCTCCTCAGTGGAGGCAGGATGCCCTCCCACCTTATCTATCCCTCTTCTACCACCTTAGGTCATATTGGCTTTTTTCTTCCTTGAATTCACCAAACTCCATCTCCCCTTTGAAGCTTTATGCTTTTTGTCTCTCTGGAATATTTCTCCCCGCAGAATTCTGCATGAATGGCTTCTCCTTATCCTGGTTTTACTTTGAATGATATCTCCTCATAGTGGGCTTTACTGTCTATTCTAGTTGAAGGAAGACTCCTAGCTCTCTGTTCCTAATCATTAACACATTTACTTATGCATTGTATTGTCTTTATAACACTTATTATTACAGGAATTATACCATTTTTTTAACATGCTATGAAGAGAAACAGAAGGCTGGTAAACAGGCTCCATGTCAACAGGACCTTGTCTGTTTTGAATATCCCTATTGTCTGCCGCAGTGCCTGGCAAAGAGAAGGAACTCAATATTTGTTGACTGAATGGAGGAATAAATAAATTCAGCTTTTCAGGCATGAATAACTTTTAATTTGATAATGGCCAGTGGATAAGTTCTGCTTTTTAAATTTATTTATTCATTCAACAAATATTTAATAACACCTATTATATGCCATACGTATACCTAGTCCCTTGGGATACATCCATGAATAAAACAGACAACAATTCCTGCCCTAAGAGGTCTTACATTCTGTTGAAGGAGATATATAATAAATAATCAACATATTAAGAATAATATACATAATATTTGAAGGTGTTAAATGCTATAGGGAAAAAGTGGTCAGGGTGATGAACATTGGGAGTGTTAGTAATGGTGGTGAGTGTAATTTAAAGGGACATGGCCAGAGTCAATCTAATAGAGAAGATGATAGTTGAGCAAAGACTTGAGAGTGAGAAAGGATGAGCCATGCAGATGTTGGAGAAAAAGTATTCCAGGAAGTAAGGTAGCCAATGGAGAGGCTCTTAGGTGGAGAATGCCCTGTGTTCAAGTAACAGTGTGGCTCTGGCATAGTAAGCAAGAGTGACAGCTGTGGGAGATGAGATCAGGCAGGTAATGGGAGGCCAGATCTTGCAGGCCATTGAAAGTGTGTTGACTTCATTCTGATAGAAATAGGAAGTTGGAGTCTGCAGATTTTAAGAGGAAGGGTGAGGTGGTTCAACTTACATTTTTACAGTGTCTCTTTGGCTGCTTTTTTGAGAATAGATGTGGCAGGGGGCAGTGGTCAAGAATGGAAGTAGAGAGACAAGTTATAAGGTATAATCTAGGCAAGAGTATGGTGGCTGGGAGTAGTGTAATTGCAGTGGAGGTAGTGGAGTGATTTGGTGTGTATTCTTTGTAGGTAGAGCTAACAGGATTTCCTGATGGATTGGGTCTGAGGTCTAAGAGAAAGAGTGAGTCAGGGATAGAGTTAAAAGATGACCCTTGGATTATGGCCTAAACAATGGTAAGGGTGGAGTTGCCATTAACAGAGATGTGGAAGACTGATGAGGAACAAGTTTGGTAAGGGGCTGGAGCAGGAGTTCAGTTTGGAGCCTGTTAAATTAGAGATGTTTATTTAATATCTAAGGTAAGACACAGGTGGATATATGACCCTGAAATTTGGAAGAGGTCTAGTCTGAGAGCTGTCAGTATATGGAATTCATTTAAAGCCATGAGACCAGACAATCATTAGGAGAGTGAGTGTAGATAGAGACAAGAGGTCCAAAGACCAAGACCTAGAGTACTTTAACATTAAGAAATCAACGAGAAATGCATAAACTGGAAAAGAGATTACAAATCAGTAAGTTCAGCTTCTACCTTAAGAGACTAGATAAAGGGAAAAATAAGAACAAATTAAACATAAAACAAGAAGAAGGATGGAAATGAAGATTAGAGTGGAAACCAATAAAATAGGGAACTAAGAAACAATAGAGAAAATCAGTGAAACCAGAAATTCTTTCTTTGAAATAATTAACATAAATAAAACTTTAGTTAGACTGGCTAATAAAAGAAGACCAAAGATATAAATTACCAAAATTAGGAATGAAAGAGGAGCCATCTCTACTGACCCTACGTAAATTAAAAGGAATTATAATGAAATACTATGGACAACTTTATGCCATCAAATTAGACAACTTGGATGAAATGGGTGAAGTCCTTGAAAGATATTATTACTAAAACAGACTCAAGAAGATGGAGAAAATCTGAATAGATCTATACCAGGCAAAGCAATTGAATTAGTTATAAAAAATCTTTCTGCAAGGATAAGCTCAGGCCCAAATGACTTCTCTGGTGAACTATATCAAACAATTAAAGAATAAACAATACCAACCTTTCAGGAAAACAGAGGAAGAGGAATACTTCCCAACTCATCCTGTGAAACCAGTATTACCCTTATACCGAAGCCAGAGGAAGACATTACAAGAAAAGAAAACTACTGATACTCCTTATTTGAATATAGATTTACCAATCCTCAACAAAATTATAGTAAACTGAATCCTGCAACATATGGAATGGATTATAACACATGACCTAGTGGGATTTATACCAAGAATTCAAAGTTGATTTAATATCTGAAAATCATTAATTAATATAATTCACCTTATTAATAAAGGACAAAACCCACATGATCAGCAGACATACAAAAACATTTTTACAAAATCCAATACCATTCATAATAAAAATTCTCAACAAATAAAGAAGAGAAGGAAAGTCCTTCAACCTGACTAAGGAGATTCACAGAAAACCTATAGCTAACAACATACTTAATGGTGAAAATGTTAATGTTTTCTTCCTAAAGTCAGGAATAAGGGGCAATGATGTCTGCTTTCACCAGTTTTATACAATGTTGTAATAGAAGTTTTAGCCATTGCAGTCAGGCAAGAAAAAAAGAGATAAGAAGCATCCAGATTGGATAGGAAGAAGTAAAACTGTCTTTATTCACAGATGGTATAACTGTATATGTAGAACATCTTATGGAATCTACCACCCCCTGCCCCCAAACCAAAAAACTGTTATAACTAATGTGCTCAGTAAGGTTGCAGAATATAAGATCAATATACAAAATCAGTATACAAAAATCAGTTGTATTTCTATGTACTACAGTGAATAGTCTGAAAAGGAAATTAAGAAATAAATTCCATTTACAGTAGCATCAAAAGAATAAATACTTAGGAATACTTTTTAGCAGAAGTGCAAGATGTACACTGAAAACTACAAAACATTGCTGAGTAAAATTGTAAGATATATGGAGACATTCCATGTTCATGGATTGGAAGAATCAATATATTATGGTGGCAATTCTCTATAAACAGATAAATGGGTTCGGTGCAGTCCCTATCAAAATCCCAACAGATATTTTTTGCAGAAATTGACAGGCTGATCCTAAAATTGATATGGAAATGTGAAGGACTCAGAATAGTCAACACAATTTTGAATAAAAAGACCAAAACTGGAGGACTTAGACTTCCTGGTTTCAAACCTAACAATAAAGATACAGTAATCAAGAGAGTGTGGTACTGGTGTAAGGCTAGACATGGAGATCAGTGGAACAGGATTGAAAGTCCAGAAATAAACCTTTTATGGTAAGTTGATTTTCAACAAAAATGCCAATGCAATTCAATGAAGAAACAGTCTTTTCCACAAATGGTGCTGGGACAATGGGATATCCATATGCAAAAAGATAAGACTCTGAAATGTAGTTCAAAGTGGATTATAGACCTAAATGTACAAGCTAAGACTATAAATCTCTTAGAAGAAAATATAGGAATAAATATACGTGACCTTGGGTTAGGCAAAGCCCTTTTAGATATGACAACAAAAGCACACGTAACCGAAGGTGACCCCCACTCCCCCCACTGCCCCCAATGGAAATGATCTGGAACTGCCAATGTGAGGCAGGAAGTACCTGTATTCCAAAGTATCATTCTGGGTCCTAGCAGGATATAGATATAGTATACTCAATTGGGATAATGGAAAAATTTACTAAAGAGACTAATTATAGAGGTGTGGGGAGAATTAAGAGAAACTAACAAGGGATGTTTCAGTATGAGGGGAGGGGCTAGCAACAGCAGGGAGCCAATACTACCTATAGACCTGTCCCCAGGGCAGAAGGAGAGAGCTAGCAGAGTAGCTGTAATGGACAGATGGACTGACAGGAGCTGTGGCCTTTTGTAGAGAGGAGCAACTGACCAATGTGATCTGACAGGGAGAAAGTTAGGAGAATAAATATCTTGACTTCACTTTTCTTCCTTTGATCTTTAGCCACTGCTTCCTACTGGCTGGACCCATGTGAAAGTCCAAGGACAAGGGAATCCTTTGATGAAGCTCATGCTGGTTGGCTGGCCAAACTCAGAGCAGGTTAAAGAAGAGCATCGTGAAGGCCTAGAGGGACACATGGAAAATGGCTAGCACGTTCACTTCCAGGCCCAGTGGCATAGTGGCTATGGGATAAAGGCATAACAAGATTAGGCTTGGTATACTCGTGACCTTAGCAACAGCCCTTTGGATCAAAAAACTTACAGATACCACTTATATTCTAATTTTCTGTGTTATCAGATGATTTCTAGCCCAATAATGGAGTCAGTTTTCTAATTGAATATTAGGTGAATAGTGTGTAATTGCTTTAATATTCTCATGCCATTATAGTTAGACCCAGTATTTCTTTTTTGGTTCAGATCCATTTCTCTTTTCGAGTATTGTGGTTCAGATAATTGTTGACAAGTGGTCCCTGATGGATAACTCTTGTCCTGGAGTCACTTACTCTTTCATCAAGTGTATTTTTTAAGGTGCTAGTCAGAGAAGCCATACTTGTTCAAAAAAGTAAGAAAAAATGTCTTCCTTCTGAATTTTTCTGGAAATAGAAATAGACACACAAACAAATGGGTGTAGGGCTTTGTTTTTTATCTTGAGGAGTGGATTTTTGCCATTTTATTAAAATCTTGTGCTGAACGCGTTTATTTACTCCTTTCGATCTTTATTTTGGTAGTATATATTTGACTTTTTTATTAGGGGTCCCAGAACCAGGAAGATCACTTTGGAGCTTCAAAAGAAATAAGTGATGTAGTCTCTATCCTCCAGGAGCTCAGAATTTGGTTACAGAGAGAATTTGTGTTGCACAAACCTGCCAGATGACGACCCAGCGTTCTACTATGGAAACATCAGTCTGCCCATCAGGAAACAAGGGTCTTTGTTAAACTCTGCTACTTAGCAAGTCACAAAACTCTTGCCAAGTCACTTAATTTATTTGAACTTCTGTTTCCTCATCATTAATGTTCCTTTGATGTCTGAAATTTGGTGAAAATTAGATTCCAAGTATACAGAAATATCAGTTGGCTAAGGTTGGTCTGGAAAGACTTTTAACAATAATTGTGTTTTCTTTCAGCCTTGCTTTTCAGAGAGAAGATTTCCCCTGGTAGGCAGTATGTGGCATTGTTTTTTTACATGGCATTTAACGTGGCGTTATTGTAAGTTTTTATGGTAGTGATCTGCAGAAGTCTGAGAGGAAGAATTTTCAAGGATCTATAGGGCCCAAGCTGAAAAAGTTTTAAAAAGTTCTTTCTTCTCTGAAACTGAATATATGCCTTTTAAAATGATTCTTATTTGATCAGTTTCCTGATTTACACTTATACTATGGAAATGGTTCTTTTCTGGCATTTTTTACTCTGTAATAAAATTAAACAAGCATTAAATGGAAGGTGCATTCCTAAGCATCATAGTTGGGGAAACACATGAGTTTGTGTTCTGTTTACTGCAGCATTGACTTTTTTTTTTCTGTTAAAGACAAACAATGCATTCTACTTCTGAGATATTATCTCAAATGACTTTTTAAAAAGAAAACCTTGGAAATATGTAGAATCCTCACGTTGAGCATTATCTTTTTCACAAGGGGAGAAGATATTTGGCCTTAAACTGTTTTTAAAGATTAAAAGGATTACAACATTTTTATTTAATTCTTAAAGAATTTACATGGAAAAGGAAAATTAACTAAATTTAATAATTCGCCTAACTTTTCCTCCTAATGTAATTTGCTTGTCTGACTTTATTAGTGAGAAATACTAAGCTAGAGTTAGCAAATCAGAGTCTCTACATGAGACCCTTTTCACTTGAGCTCACCTTCTGTTTGCCTTTCAAGCTGGATTTATGAGGAAGCAATAGCCTTCTGAGAACAATCTGGACAGGTTTGAAAATGGTTTTGGCCACACTGAAGTTAAGGTTAATGTTTGACACAATTCAGTGTAAGAGAATACTTGATCCTTGAAGGAAGCCCTGGAGGAAGACTGGTAAAGATTTAGTACCAAACAAGTTATTGCCTAAAGTCTAGTCTGTGGTAATGGGAAAATACAAACATTTTGGTTGTAATCTTTTCGTTTCTGTTGTACTTCTCACTGTGGCATCTAAGGAAAGCCATAGGAATTGCTATGTTTATTTGCCTACTAGTCAGTTAATAAATATTTAATGATCCACTGTGTTCTCAGAATGTTTGAGACAGTGAAGTTTGTTCTTTGGAGCCGCTTTTCACAAACGCTCACTGGAAGCAGCTGGCCTGACGGGGCAGGTTCTCATATACTGTTGATTTCTATTATAATGTCATTCAGGGTGGATGGAGGTACATGGAGACGTAGATTAAACTTTAGAAGCCTGTTGAATGGTAAACTTTACCATCTGTATAGTTTACTCCAGAATGCCTTTGAAGTCACACAGAAGCAGATATTTGGCTTAAGATAGATGGTGACCAGTTACTGACTCTTAAATATGCAACTTCTGAAAATCAGATTTCTGGTTTGTTTAAGACTCTTCTCCATATTGTATTCTATAAATCCATTTCAGTGTGATTTAAGCAAGGGAGCACTTTTGTATAAACAAAAGTGTTTCATTGCCTATTGTGACATAGTTTTTTCTGAACTACAGTATTGCAGAGTGCAACATACATTTTTCAATGCATTGTTAGAATTACAAGTCTGACAAGTATGGCCTCATTTTTAGGCCATTGTTGTTGTGTTGCTTTTTAAGATGTGATTTGTTTCAATAAGCGATTACAATGAAAGAGTTTAGTTTGGGGTTCTGGAGACCTAGCAAACAGAGCAGTGTATGTAGGCTGCGTGGTCCTATTTCCCTTAGATCCCCTTTCCACCACTCTGAGGAGAGTGGTTAGGAGCATGGGATCTGGAATCAAACTGCCTGGGTTCACTAGTTTCTAAACTGGGTAATCTTGAGTGTGTTTTTAAACCTACCTGAGTCAGTTTTACTATCTGTAAAGTACAGGTAATAATCCATCTCTCTCATACTGTTATTCAGATAAAATACCTAAGTGTTTAGAACTGGGTACTTAACACATAGCAGGTACCTAATAGAAAGTGCTAGCTCTTGACTATCACTATTATTGTTCTTAGAGTATTAACTTATAATGATTTGTTTATATATTTGGGTTTTAACGTTACTGACTTCCTTACAGACCTCATTAAAACCAGGGGTTGTTTCTTAGAAATCACTGAATGTACCATCAGAGCTTGGCACAAGAGAAGCAGTTAATAATTTTTTTTTTTTTTTTTTTTTAGTTTTTATTTATTTATTTATTTATTTATTTATTTATTTATTTATTTATTTATTTTTGGCTGTGTTGGGTCTTTGTTTCTGTGCGAGGGCTTTCTCCAGTTGCGGCAAGCGAGGGCCACTCTTCATCGCGGTGCGCGGGCCTCTCACTATCGCGGCCTCTCTTGTTGCGGAGCACAGGCTCCAGACGCGCAGGCTCAGTAATAAATATTTTTGGAATGAATAAATGAGTGCATGAATGGAGCATCTGATCATATGTGGTCTGTTTTTTCCCCTCAATTTTTTTTTACTGTGATAAATACACATAACATAAAATTTACCATTGTAACCATTTTTAGGTGTACAATTCAGTGGTATTAAATACATTCATAATGTGGTACAACCATCACCACCATCCATCTCCATAATTCTTGTCATCTTGTAACACTGAAACTCTATAACCAATAAACTATGACTCCCCATTTCCCTCTCCCCCAGCCCTGGCAACCACCATCCTGCTTTCTGTCTCTGTCGTTTTGATTACTCTGAGTACCTTGTGTAAATGGAATCAGGCAGTATTTATCTTTGTTGTGACTGGCTTATTTTACTCAGTATAATGTCTTCAAATTTCATCCATGTCGTGGCATATGTCAGAATTTCCTTCCTTTTTAAAGCCGAATAATATTCCATTGTAAGTGTATACCACATTTTGTTTATCCATTCATCCATTAATGGACACTGGATTGCTTCCACATTTTAGCTATTGTGAATAATGCTGCTATGAACATGGGTATATAAATATCTCTTTGAGACCCTGCTTTTAATTCTTTTGGGTATATAAGTGGTCTGTTTTTAAAGAAAAAAGATAAAACTGTTGACATTGAATTCTTGTAGGAAACAAAGGTAGACAGGAAAGAGAATATATATATAAATATATATATATCTCTCTAGGCTGTTTTGATCTCACATTCTTACTAGAAAAAAATAGAACATCTCTCCCTCCCTCATAAATGAGTGCTCAGTTATAATTTATACACTACTGTATTAATACATTACATACATTGTAAATAATTCACAATAATAGAAACCTTAATAGGTTAAGATTTAAAAAAATAGAAATGTTGAGTTATTTTTCCCCCAGTAGGATCTTAGAGAATATTTGGTGTAGAAACTTAGACACTCTTGGTATAGAAAAAGATATTTTTATCAGACTTCGATTTACGTCCTGGTTCTGGCACTTAATAAATGTGCTTACTTAACCACTCTGTGCCTCAGTTTCCTATTCTGGAAAATGGGTGCAATCATAACCTCCTAGGGTTGTTGTAAGGACAAAGTGCAATAATATGGGCAAATAACTATGGTGCATGCTACATAGTAAGGGCTCAGTAAATGTTAGCAGCTCTAATAATAATACTGATAATAAATTAGAGTTATGTTATTGCTATGTTGATGATGATAATGATGATTTTTTTGGAAGATATTTTTCCTCTGGGAACTTTTCATGAAATTGCTAGATTTAATCTATTCTAATACATTTTTGGGGGGACTCTTAAATCATCAGTTCTTTTCTCTTGCGCAAATTCTGGTCTCATAACTCCAAATGATTACTGTAATAATTAGAAGCTCTGCCTTCACTTCAAAAATCTATTGGCCTAAATGTAATCTTATTATTTTTACCTTGAAAAGATTCCTGCATTCTCCCATTCACTTTGGCTTGAAACTTTGAAAAATCTTTGATCAATTTCTATTTCTTATTCCCATATCTCTTTCTGTTCTGTCACTGACTTATTACTACTTACTTAAATCTGTCTCTTGTATCCATCACTTCTCTTCATTCTTCCTGTAACCACTTTTAGTCCTGAATTAAGACATCCGATTTGTCTCCTAATTGGTCTCTCTGATTTAGAATCTTTATGTTCTCATCTATCCATCCATACATCCAGCCATTATATTGGAAAACATTTATTGAGCACCTACTTTTGCTAAATACTTTTCTAGATACTGGCAATAAGGCTCCTCCCTCAAGAGCCCATATCCCTATTAAGATGAATTTAAACATTAACCTCATGATTGTATTTCTCTACTCAGACTGTTCACTAGCTCAATGATTCACTATTTTCATTTTGTTTCTAAAATGTAAACATATCACTTGTTGAACAATTTATGTCCTTGTACAGCTGCATCCTCCCAGGTTGCCAATAACACTCATGCTTATTCCTAGCTTTGCGCTCTTGTGGCTTTTGTCGTGATGACCATATAGACTGCTCTTCTTCAAACGCCTGTAGTTTTGTGTCACACAACCTATCTCTGAATTATTTTTGTATTGTTTTCTTGCTGGTCTTTTTTCTTTTTTAAGTTTTTTTTGATGTGGACCATTTTTAAAGTCTGTATTGAATTCGTTACAATATTGTTTCTGTTTTATGTTTTGGTTTTTTTGGCCGCAAGGCATGTGGGATCTTAGCTCCCCGACCGGGGATTGAACCCACACCCTCTGCATTAGAAGGCGAAGTCTTAACTACTGGACTGCCAGGGAAGTCCTTCTTGCTGTTTTTTCATGTGTACTGGTTTTTATTTGTCAATTTAGAATGATTGCAAAGCACCTGATGATGAGGACTGTTATTTTGACCTCTGTATATCCCCCTTTCTCCCACCCAGGACCTAGGGCCGAGTCTAGAAGGGTGCTTATTCTATCCCCCTATCAATTCAGTCTGTACAGAGTGTGGTCAAGATCATTCTATGTGAGAGAAACCTACACTGTCAGCATATTTTATAGGCCTCTTCTTTTATTTATTTATTTATTTATTTATTTATTTATTTATTTATTTATTTATTTATGACTGTGTTGAGTCTTCGTTTCTGTGCGAGGGCTTTCTCTAGTTGCGGCAAGTGGGGACCACTCTTCATCGCGGTGCGCGGGCCTCTCACCATCGCGGCCTCTCTTTTTGCGGAGCACAGGCTCCAGACGCGCAGGCTCAGTAATTGTGGCTCACGGGCCCAGTTGCTCCGTGGCATGTGGGATCTTCCCAGACCAGGGCTCGAACCCGTGTCCCCTGCATTGGCAGGCAGATTCTCAATCACTGCGCCACCAGGGAAGCCCCTAGGCCTCTTCTTATATTATTAAAAACAAAAAAACTGATGTTGAACTTTTTAGTAGTAATCAGACAGGAGGAGCAAAGTACAGTGTCTGGTGGTATATCTCTTCTTTCCCTCCCCCATCACTGGTGTTTGTAGGGGTTGAGTGTGGATACCTCAGTGGCCACTGAAAGGGAATGGGCCTCATAGGTGTTTAGAAAGTACTATTTTGTTTGTACAGTGATTAATGAAACTCATGCTTGTTTGAGTGCAAAAATATATGTATATGATTTGGCTGATGTACATTTAAAAACTTGTAAATATATTAGTGACAAGCAATGAGTAATCACCTAAATTACTAGATATGCAAGGTAACGTTTTATAAGAAGTAGAAGTAAAGTAGTAAGATATAGGAATACGTAAACAATTAATTTTTTGTAATCTTACAACAGATAAAATGGTCATGTAAAAAACCTGCTCAGATATGTTGAATTAGGTGTTGTGTAAACAGTTTTCAGTAGGAACTGGTTCTTTTTTTTTTTTTTTTTTGGCCACACTGTGGGGCATGTGGGATCTTAGTTCCCTGACCAGGGACCGAACGCATACCCCCTGCATTGGAAGGGCAGAGTCTTAACCACTGGACCACCAGGGAAGTCCCGGGAACTGGTTCTTATGTGAGCCTAAGATTGAAGTATTGACCAGTTATTGACTGAATACCGACTCGTAGAAGGCCCTGGGATGTGCACTTTGGGGGTATAAAAATGAATGATACCCTCAATTTTGTCCTCAGGAACTTATGTTATAGTAGAAAGATAAGCTGTGTATATAAACAACTATAAATATGGTTCCAAAGGCTCAGATAAAATGCAAGGGGACTTCAGAGTATTGAAAAATGTCTTTCATTTGGGAGGTTCATGGAGATTTTTGTTGAGCAGGTGGAATTTGCATTGTGTCTTGACAAGATACGTGAAGATTTTGAAGGAACTGAGAGAGAGTGTTTCAAAAGTTTAGGAGAAGTACCATAAATAAGGAGATATATGGTACATCTCATTGATCTAGGTCTGCAGAGTATTTAAGGGTGTATTTCAGCGGCATTCAGAACTGAAGTGTGATCCTTTTTTGGTTTGGTCCTGGAAAAACTAAATAGGCCAGTTGTTACTTACTATTTTAGAGTCTACCTGTACTTATCTTTATTCATCATCCAGGAAGAGCCACCAGTTCTACCTAGGATGTGATGATGGGTAAGAACTAGTTCCCTGATTTTCCCCTCCTCAAATAACAGTTTGTGCTTGGCTGTTGACCCATACTTACATAGGTGGTTCCTTAAAAGGAAGAGGAAATTACAACTCTGTAGTTCAGTGGTAAGAAGTGTAGCTAGTTAGAAGGCCCACCGTCTTCCTGAGTGGGTGAGCTTTTATTTTGGCAAATCTGTGTGAGATAGATTTTCTTCTCTTTTTTTAATAGCTTTCACTCAATAAACAGAGGATTCAATAAAAGACAGTTTAGTTTGTGTCAAAATTAAATACTTTGAAATTTGGAAGAGTAGAAAAGAGGATGAAGGTAGAAAGACTAGAGTAAGATGAAAGGTGTAAACAGTTTTACATTGCTTAGATATTAAACATTTCCTTGTATTAAGTAATAAACCAAAATGCAACAGAGGGTGTTTACTGCTGTCCAATCATGAGGAGAACTAGTATTTTAAAACTTCAGCCAAAATTTCCTAGTTCCTTACGGTTGGCTAAAGTATTTTTAAAAATGGTAATGAGAATATTTTGTTACACTTATATTGATTTATAGAAGACAGCTAAATTGTGAGATCCAATAGGAAATGAGGGAAGCTGCAGAAGTTCACTCTCAATTCTTGGGCAAGTGGGAAAATGTAATGAGAAATACGCTAACAAAGCTTGTGGCAAATTTGATATATTTTAAAAAATTTGCCAAGTACTTCATTGCTTGCTGGAAGAGATAAAACTTCTAAGTGGCACTGAGTTATGATCTCATAGGTTCAAATAACTTATACAAATAAATATTTAAATAATACACATTTTTAACTTGGTGTTTAGCTATTAAACTAGTTCTGTAGAAGTGATTGTTCTTGCTGGCTAGGATATAATTGCTTAATCCCAGTGAAGGGTTGTATTGGCTCTTTCACTGGACTCTGTTTTAGATACCTGATTTCAGAAACACTGCTTCTTTCTTTGCTTCATCTTTCTATGAGGGTTTTAAGCAGTTTGACTATTTATGCCGCTCAGCCCTGACCCAATAGGATGACAGACTGTTTCCTTACAACCTCATTGAACTACAGAGTTGTAATTTCCTCTTCCTTTTGAGCTACTACTCTCATGCATGGATGGGTCAATAGCCAACGTGAATTAAAATACCCCTCAGAAATGATTTCTTCCATCTTTTTGAATATACAATTGTTTCTCTCTGTACTGTCTGTTTTCAATTCAGGCAATTCAGGCACATTTATTTTAGTGACTGATATATTGCTTGGTTACAGTAGGGAAAATCCTTTTTTTTTTTTTTCTCCTTTTTGAGGGTGGTGAGCCTGAAAGCAAAGGAGAGGATGTGAAGGGAGCAGTGGGTGGTAATACAATGTTTTTCAAAGGTTTTTGGCTTTACTTATAGCTCATAAAATCAGTTTAGTGGGTCTCTATCGATGTTTTAAAAAAAGACTGGAATAAAAAATATCTTAGTAATCTGAAAAAGAATGGATATATGTATATGTATAACTGAATCGCTTTACTGTATACCTGAAACTGACACAACATTGTTAATCAACCATTCTCCAATATAAAATGAAAATTAGAATAAATTTAAAAAAATAAAAGAAGAAAAGAAAAAATATCTTAGTACACAGTGCATAGTAAGGATAAATATTGCTGCGTGAAATTTATCAGTAACATATTTACATGTATGTGTATATTGGGTCATAATGTGAAGTTATTACTGTAATAGTCAAAAGTTTGAAAGCCACTATTATAATGGGTTTTTAAGCATATGGAAAAAAAACAATTTGATAATAAGTAATTGTTCCTAAATTGCATATACTTTCTGTAATTTTAAAAAATTACTAACAACTATGCATCTTTTCTCATGTAGATTCTAAGCTCCTTCATCAGTCTTACTCATTCAACTTTGTAAATGTTTTCCACTCCTATCCTCTGTGCCCAATATACTATTTTGTACTTTGATGACTCTCAATTAGTATTTCTCTCTTAACAAAGACGCTTTGCGTTCTATAATTGTAAGATATGCAAGCAGCAGCCATTTAAAAATTTCACCTTTGACAATTTCAGAAACTAGATATACAGTACTGGTTTCAGACATATAATAGATGATTGGTACATAATGTCATTAATTTTTTCTTTTTTGGCTGCATTCGGTCTTCGTTGCTGCACACGGGCTTTCTCTAGTTGCGGTGAGCGGGGGCTACTCTTCGGTGTGGTGTGCGGGCTTCTCACTGTGGTGGCTTCTCTTGTTGCAGAGCACGGGCTCTAGGTGCACAGGCTTCAGTAGTTGTGGCACTCAGCCTCAGTAGTTGTGGCTTGTGGGCTGTAGAGCACAGGCTCAGTAGTTGTGGCACATGGGCTTAGTTGCTCCTCGGCACGTGGGATCTTCCCAGACCAGGGCTCGCACCCGTGTCCCCTGCATTGGCAGGCGGATTCTCAACCACTGCACCACCAGGGAAGCCCTGTCACTAAGTTTTAAAAGATTCATTTCTTTGAACAACTGAAGTTACTTGGGATAGTCTTCTCTCCTCAGTTACTGTTTTGGGGCAGAAGAATCCAAAGTATTGTTTCTTCAAGATGCATTCCTGAATTACTGTTAGTTCTACTACATAGAATTGTATAACTAGCAAAGATACCCTTCAAAATAATGGAGGTGAAATAAAGACATTTCCAGACAAACATCTGCTGTGTTTCTGAATCCACACCACCACATCATACTACTGTTGCCACTGCAGTTTTTTCTCTTCTATTTTTTTCTATTCCATGAACTGATTTTCATTCCCTAGGAGTCTTGTATTGACCTTGAGTAACTCCTTTTCCTTAATCTCTTACAACACATCTTAAATGCAGTTTCTAGAAACATGTAAGAAGGGCCTCAGTAACCTTGACAGAGTCCTTCTATAACTGTAGAATGGTTCCTGTTCTTTCTTGGATTGAGGCCAAACAGTTTTCATTGTTAGTGATCTCCTCTGATTTATTATTGCAGTCTGCTTTTGTGCTCAAATGTACCTTGTAGACAGGCTACTTTTCTCACTGTCTCTCGTCTCTGCTGCTCTTTTGGCTGACCCAAAACTCTTGATTTTGATATTTTTCCTGATTCAGTGCTTTCAATATCTGGAAATGAGCATTGATTTTTGGCATCAGACAAACCTTTCTTTGAATTCCAGCACTGGCCCTGACTAGCAGTTTGATCTGTGTAACCTCTGGACAATTAACCTGAATGTCTCTGAATCTGTTTCTCATGGGTGAAAATTGGGGGAGTACCTCCATGATAAGTTTCTGGTGAGGAATAACCTAGACAGTGTATTACCTACCCCTAATGTACTGTTAGTTTATCTCCCTTTTCCCTCCCTATCTGCATGACTCAGTATTTGATTCTAACAGTTGTGAGAGGTAAATAAGATTTGTAAACATTAATTAAAATAGTAGCAGTTTAGAGAACACTAAAAGAGTCATAAGTACAAGCAATCAAATGTAAACAGTGGATCCCATTGATTTATGCAAGATAATGATAGTTGGTACCCCAAAAAACAAAACAAAACAAAACAATAATGGCTCTGCCTTCTTTCCTTCCTTTTCTTCTTTCTTTCTTTTTAAGCATTTTTAAGTGTTCAGTCTTTAAAGGTGGTAACATTTGTGTCAGTATGTATTGGGCTGATACCTTATCTTTCCAATATCCTCTAGAGGCCTTATCAGAATGAAAGGTCCCTGGAAGAATAAAGGACTTGTTAAGGGGCTCTATTACAATGGAGCAATTTATAATCAGAACTCCTCTTCAGAAACCTTGTAGTTTATTTGTAAATAGTAATAAAGATAATTTTATGCTATTATCATGTATTATTCAGAAATAATTCATCTTCACTTAACATGTACACAAACGCATATACACCCATGAACTCATCCTTTACCCCAAGTACTTATGTATGGGGGGGTACATTTCTATCCATATTAATATTTTATTTTGTTTCTTCTGCATTTATAATTGATGTAGGATTAGATAATGAGTATGATTTTCAATTTTTCCTGCCTTTCTCCCAGGCTTATTGCAATCAGGAATAAAAATTTACTTGAAAAGTTACCTTAAGTAGACATTTTATTTCACTGTTGAGCCATTAAATGAAGATTTAGATAATTTATTTGAAAATTATTTCCTGTGTTTTGTTTTAGATACCAGAGAAGCCTTGGACTGACATGCTTTCTTATAAGTACATATTTCTCTCTTTTAAATAAAATATAGAACATTTTTGCTTTGCTTTGTGGAATTGGAGGCAGATTCTTCAGATTTTACTCCTATTTCATAAACATTCACATAGCTTCTCAGATTTCTTCTTGGTCCTGGAAACTAGTCACATAATTAATTTTGCATCTTAGAGTAGTTAAATGGTAAGATATGATACCTGCTCTTTTGAACATATAAGTTGCTAATAAATATAATGTCCAATATGACTTTAAATATTATATTAGCTATAGAATGTAAATGCTTTGTTATTATTTTCTATAACATTTCTGTGTTTCCATGCCAAGCCAAAGCACATGGTTTAAGTTTTCACATCTACAAGTTGCAGCAGTAATTTCGTGTTGATTAATGTAATCTGTGATTTTTTTCTAGTGATGCTTTTCCTTTGAGAAGTTTGAATTATAATACTAATCATTAATGCATAATAGATGATGTCATAAAATTTAGAAAGAAAATTGTTGCTCAATTTTGTACTGGTAAAAACAGAGCTGTAACTTTGAGCTCCCTATAGGGCAAGAATTTGTACTGACTCTGATTTACTACATGTCCTTTATAAAAAATTACTTACAGAAATAACTGTATATGTTCAGTAGCTATTCTTTTCATAATAAATACAATTTTAGTCACATTTGTGGTTTTCTGTTTGCCACAAATTCTTTTTTCCTTCCTACTGATTTTTTCTGCAAAGACCTTTAAAGAACTACTTACTAGGATTTGCTGCAGTGCAGACTGCAGCATCACAAATCAAAAGAGGCCCTTCTTGTATATCAGAAAAAGGCCAGTAAGGGAGATGAATGTGTGCAGTGCAGCTCGAAAGTCACATGTGGCCCTACAAGCCACCGTCACTGCTATAAGACTTAGGCAACAGAAATCCTACTGCTTTATATACACTAAGTCATCTAATCCCCACAACTACCCTAGGAGGAAAGTACTATTACTATTCCCATTTTATAGGTGGGGAAACTGAGGCTCAGAGAGGTTAAGTATCTTGTCCGTGTCACCCACCCCAGGTCTGTCTGACTCTACAGCCCGTGTTCTTAACTATCCTGAAGTATTCCCCATCTGACCCCAAAAGAAAATTCTTTATAGTTTCCTGGATTTTCTTTTCAAGCAGCACAGCTCAGAGCCATGTCACTTGCTATAGGCTACCAGCAAATGAGAGCAGCAATAGTAGCGGCAGCAGGCTCGATTTGGCATAGTAGTATCTGTTAATCTACTACTCCTAATTTATCCCTCCCCCAACCCTTTCTCGTTTGGTAACCATAAGTTTGTTTTCTTTGTCTGTGAGTCTATTTTGCAAATAGGTTCATTTTCATTATTTTTTAGATTCCACAGATAAGTGATATCATATAATATTTGTCTTTGTGTGACTTCACTTAGTATGATAATCTCTAGGTCCATCCATGTTGCTGCAAATGGCGAAATTTCTGGAATGGCCCTTTCTGACCAGTAATATTGAAGTGTATGAGGCCAAGGTACAATTATACTTGGTGGCACAAGCTTAATAAACTTACTCTTGAACTAAGGGATTTTTTAAAAAGCATGTGTGCATGGGAAAGATTGTTAGTTTCATATGATCCATGTAGGGCTGGGCTTTCCTTTTTACATATATATTACCCAAAATGAATGACTAGACATAGAACTTATACTCTTCACAAAAGTTAACTCAAAATGGATTACAGACCTAAATGTAAAACGCGAAGCTATAAACTCCACTGCAAGCACAGAGAAAGCACAGTGGTTAACTTCATCTAGTGTTGGGTCCTGGCCAAATGGTGCAATGAAAAGAATTGTTAAGAGCATGATTGACAAGTCAAGGAATCTGCGATGGATAGGGAAGGAAGTGAAGGAAAGAGGCTGGTGGGTTGGGAATATGTGAAAGGGCTGCTGCACTGGAAAACCTGATGATGTAAAAGAGGGAGAAGTTGAACAAACTAACTGTAAGGACAGGAGGATATGGGCAGTGAAGAGAATGCTTGAATCCCTGAACTTGGTGGTGGAACACCTTCAGGTAATAGCAAGGGCCGGGTTGTGGCTAACTCATCTGTATTAATCCTGTCCTTTCTTCCAGCATTATCTGCAAGTTCATTCATTATCATGCTGTAATCAACGTACATATGGTTTTAAATTTACCTGTTTTACTAACGAACATTATTATTTCTATCGGTTATCACCTATTTTTCAAAAAGGAATTGAAAGAAGGAAAAATGTTTTCAAAATGAATGGAAGAAACTTACCTAAGTAATCAGCCTGTACATGGTATAAGCCTACTACTTAAAAAAAAAAATGACTGAACTGGGAGATGATTCATACCAGAATGTCATTTGAATGGACAGCAATTTTCATATGCTACATTTTAAAATGACATTTTCCTTTTTTAGAAGGCATTACAAAATAAATTTGGAAAAACAATCTAAGGTTTTTCGACATTTAAAAATGCATACCATCAAAGGGAAATTAAAAATAAAGGTTGTAAAGTGCTTTACAGCACATGCTGATGACTAGTTATATAACCAGTGTAAAATGGGTTTTGAGTAAGATGAGAGAAAAATTAAATGACCTACTTAACTGAGTCAGTTGTGATATAGTAGAACAGTGAATTCAGAGCCAGGAGTTCTAAGTTTTTTAGAAATAAATAAGAGTAATGCAACACAATAGTTTTTTCTTTTTCTTCTCTTTTTTTTTTGGTCAAATAAAAGAATTTGTGTGATTGTTTGATTGTCTATTCTCCGTGCTAGATTATAAGGTCTATGAAGGCAAGGGCGATGTTTGTTTCTAATCATCATTGTCATGTCTTGATGTATCCTAGTACCTAGCATAGTACCTAGAACATGGTAAGTGGTCAATCTGATGAATACATGAATCGGTGGATGGAAATCAGATGATGTATAAAGGTGTGATAGCTTTGCCTTATCCTTTTCATCATGTAAGTAGTGAGGTCTATACTTAAATAATGGTAAGATTGTATATAGAGATATAAATAGGTTAAAGCAAGTCACTTTGACAGTTGTAAGCATTTTATTAATTCAGAGAATACTGAAATACACAGTCTGAACTGTAGACATGAGATTGAACACACCATCATACAGCCCTTCAAGTGAATGCTCGCTTGCAGAACCCTGTGTCAATTTCTCCTAAAATCTAAGCTCTAATTTTAAATCTTATAAGAACTGGAGATGTTGGAGATGCTCTGAGATTAGAAAGTCATCATTTCACCCTGCTATTCTGATCTTTAATTTTGCTGATTTGCTTCTGATCATTAATCATTCTGATTTATTGACAATGTTAAAAATTCATTGTTTTGTTTACTGTTGAACATTAGCCAGTGCCTTTTGGTTCTAACAGGAGACCTTTTCAGTCTTCTACACTGTGTATCAGACCTGTTTACAAATGTGCTCACATTAATTTTTACAACTCTTTGTAATAGGTATGATTTTTCTCATTCTCCAGATGAGGAGACTGAGCATACAGAAGTTAGGAGCTAGTTAGTTGTAGATTATTTAACTCCAGGACCATGCTCCAAACACACCACCTGTTTTT